>NW_008604772.1:31721-32240 GCF_000691845.1 Merops nubicus
CAGGAGTCACATTTAAGCTGGGTAATGGAAGGTGTAATGAACAAATACATCCATGGTGATGGGAGTGCAGCGTTTGACTCGGTGGAACAGCAACCGTCCTATACCGAAACTGCTTTCCTAGCTCTGGCTGTGAAGCATGTAGATGGCTCAGTCTGCTTAGAGAAGTAGTTGATGCAGAGGTTCTGAAACTCTAAACTTCTCTGCTTCCTTCATCTTCTCTCTATGGATAGATGTGCCAAAGCTGCCGGGAAGTGTTAACTCCAAATAAAGATTCTTAGTGCCCTAGATCAAATCTGAATTCCAGAAAGTATTAACCACCTCAACAGCCAAAGTCAGGTATGGAATTAGGCCAGATAGGGGTGACCATGCTTCAGGGCTTTGGGTGGAACTGTTCTGCTGTAGCTGTTCTAGCTTATAGACATTATGCAGTAATGCTGCAGATCTGGAATGTGCGTGATCAACGCACTGACCATGTGGGACTGCTCTGCCTTTCTCTGCCCTTCTTGCAGTTTTCCTGCT
>NW_008604772.1:32271-39380 GCF_000691845.1 Merops nubicus
ATTAGGTTGGGTCATTTTCCTCCTCTTTATGGGATTCTAACAATCATTCTTTCAAAATATCTGCTGGATGACTGGGTGTAACGTGACTAGCAGGAGGAGACTTCAAGATAAGGCTCAAGAGAAGAGCATTACTTGTTTGTCTCTGCGGATCCAGGTCTACCTGCATTGAAATGCAAGAATTCCAATACTTGAAAGCAATGCAAATAATGCAATACTTTGCCTGAAATTGTTCTGCACTATCATAAGTAAAGGTGTTAGTTGTCATCAAACAGATATGGTTTAAAAAATGTCTTGGAGTTGGCTGGTTTTTCATACGATCCGCTTTTGAGAGCGGCATGTTCTGGGACTTTTTGGTCTATACCTTCATAGTTTTGGTATAAATGCCGTTTATTTTTTTATGTATTATCCTATCTGTGAATTTTATTACCAAAATGTTCTGTCTCAGTTAACTGTGTTGCATAATGCTTTGTGATTAAGGCAGCAATTCACAATAGTATCGCATATATTTTCCAGTCTAAATTAGATGTGCGTGTCTGTTTGAAATGAAATTAGCAACAGACACCTGGGAGAACCACACTACTGGGAACAGAATTCTCTTTCCTAAATGTTTTTGTATGTTCAGCTTGGAAGATGATAATGGAGGATGAAGTAGGGGGGTATGGGCTGGTATTGCAGTGAAAATAGTGATCTTAATGTGTTTCTCACTATTCCTGCTAGTTCACTAATAGACAGCTGTTTTCATGATTTGTAGGTGCTCAGCAAAGAGGACTGAAGGACCTGGGATCTCACTTCTGGTGTCCATCAGATGTCCTCTAGGAAAGTGCTGGGGAACCTTGAAGGTTTTCTTTTAGGCAACAAATTCCCACTCTTAATTCCCAGTGTTACCCTGTGATGTCCGGAGAGCTAGAGCAGAAAATTAGTAAGTTAATATCTTGAGGTTGGAGTAGGTTATCTGTTGAAATATTCAGGCTTTTATTTAACTATTCACAAACATGAGTTCCTGTTACTTAGTAGTTTAAATCTCTGCTTTAGTGATAATTAGCAGAGTAAATGATAAACACAATATTCTTTGAAAGACAACTGAATTAACGATATATATAGCAGTTCTTACGGAGGAACAGTCTGCGTTTAATCTTTTACATCCACAAGTCCTTGTAGTGACCACTGGAAAAGCATTCCTACTACTCCTCAGAAAATGTAGTGATGATTTTCATCATCATCATCTGCCTCCAGCAGCCTATCAATATTCCAACAGTTGCATGGAGTTCTTGAAATAAGCTGGGAATAAAAAGTAGAGATAAACGCATTACTTTAGAGGAATACACCTGAGAGATTCTACATCAAAATGCTTAGCCTAATAACATCAAATATGGCTCTTGTCACACTAACTTGAAGTACTAAAACTGCAGCTGACTGTTGATAGGAATTGAATAAGAACCATCTGGATTCGTTCTAAGAGGAGGCTAACAAAAATGACAAGCTTGTTTCTAAGCATAAAACTGGGGGGGGAAAGCTAAGTAAGCTTGAAGCTGGCAAAGGCATTTGAAGAGAAACAAACTCCTTGATTTCCTACATCAAATTTGCTGTGGTGCTTCGGCTTATTGATTTATTTAACTCCTGTACCTGTCTCATCCTTTATGTATGGGGAGTGGCAGGTTCTTCAGGTTGTGTGTTTTAGGGAAACTCAAACATCGGGGCGTTTTTGACTTGGCTCTGAAATTAAAATATTTGCAAGCTCCACAGTTGTTGAATTGTGTGTTTATGTTGATGCTCTGAAAAGAGTTTAATCACTTATTTTAGAGGAAGCAATTTGAGATTCAGTGAATAAAAGCATTGTAGAAATGTAATCCGTAGTGCAGATGGGGCAACTTGGGATGCTGCAGTGATTGTTACTGGCAGTGTGGTGAGCTGTGATAAGTAGGATCCTGTCAGTTTTCAGAAGGTCTCACTCCTGCAGTTGTAGTGATGCTAATTGCTCCTTCAGGAACTGAAAGAAATGCTGTTTGCATCAAGGGCTGGCAGTTCAATTTATGGGCTAATACTTCGTGCTGTGCCCTGTGCTCCTCTTAGAAATAATTCTGCTCATTGCAAGATATCTATCTTCTTATAATAGGAAAATGAGAGAAAAATTTGCATTATGGACATTACTTCTGCAAAATCACCATTGCAAGCTGAACATATTTACAGTATTTCATGGAGAGGTAAAACATCAAGATCACAGGCTGGCAGCTGTGATAAACAAGCTGTGCATTTGTCTTTATAAGTGGAAGGAATGACAATATTAGACAAACTTATTTGGCAATCTATAATATGCAGATAAACTTTATAAAAGCAAGCAAAAAGGAGCACAGAGTTAAGAGGAGTAATCTCTGAGGTTTTTTTAGGAAGTTGGGGCAGAGACGAATAAAGCTTTAAATGCTTATTAAGCATTATTGCATCTACCACTCAGCTCATAGCACAAGCAAGAAAATGTTATTTAAGTGAAGAGTTGCTTCCTGTGGACTACAGCAAATCAAACCATAAGGGGTGACATGGATGTAATAACCCAGATCTGTAGGAAGTAATTCTGCATGGCAAGGACTGTATGGAGAGCTGGAGCCTCCACAAAGCTTCTATGTCTGTCTTTTTTCAGAGAAACTCGATGTGATTTCAGGGTAAGGTTTTTGACCAAGTTGTCTTAGAATCTGTAGTGAGCTTTACTTTACTTTTCAGCACCTCTGTGTGAGAGTTTTACTTTTTAAAAATTTTTTATTTTATGGACTGTGACTTAGCAAACAACTCATCCTCTAAGTGAGCTTAGTACCTTCACAGGGGTTAGTCCAACAATGAAATTGACATGCAGTATGTCTTGCACTGTGGCCTTGGTCTGCTTTCCAAGAAAAATGCTCTGTGTACTTCCAGTGTTTTATGTAATACCTAGCTGTGAGAAATTTCTTAAAATGACTGGTCAATATCTCTAGAAACAAACAGGCCTAGGGGCAAAGCCTGGTGGTTCTAATATGTCCTTCAGCCCAGCTAATACTGGCTTTTGGCTAGTTGACGGCTATGTTCTTATAAAAAAACTTATTTGAGAATGATCTAATAGTTTGTTTGGGTTTTTTTCTGTGCTAAGGAGGATAACATGACTAGTCCTTAAAACTTATTTCAGAGCTGCAGTAATTGGTGCAGTAATGGTGGCTTGCTGGTAATTATGAACTCATTCTTGGGCTATATACTTTTTGGTGTTGCCCTTTATGACAGCTGCACTTGAAGCTGGATTATAGTGTGTTCCAGCAATAAACACTTGATATTATGGATCCTTAGGTGCTTATTGGAGGTGTGCTTTTCTTCTGTTTGGTAGCAACATGGATATTGGAACATTAACCTGTTAGGCTCTGTTTTCTCAGTTAAACAGTGGTCTGATGTCTGGCATGTGTGAAATGGTACAATGCTATTCAGCACTCCAAAATCAGACCTTATTATTTTGGTACTTGATGCCATGCTAGAAAAGAAACTCTACCCTTGGCAAAATTAACTTGACGTTGTCAGTTGGTGAGGTGTTATAAATCCTATTCCTGGAAAAGAATAACATGCTGGACAAGTATATATATTTCCCAAGTACAAAAATCTTGGGGTTACATTCCTAAAGGTCAATGTTAATTCTTTCCATTGTCATCCTTTGAAAGTATTTTAATATACTTTGTCCACTGTTAAAGATCCTAAGGGATAGGTTTCAGACAATGTTTGAAAATTTGGTCTCTCTTTAGATGAGTCATTTCATATGTCTAAACTGCAGAATGCTTCTTCAATATCTTGTGTTAGGAAGAGAAGGAATAAAATATTTCAGAGGAGCTTCTAGATTATTGTAAATATTGTTCTTTCCAGCTTCTGTTTGACTGAAACTTCTGACCCTCTCCATGTAGAGATAAAGTAGATTTCCAAAAACACACATTTTGACATGAATGTGGAAATTGTGTACTTGATGGCAGATTAAGAATCCAGTGAATGCTATCACTGACAAAAATAAAATAAAACTTAGCATTTTTTCAAAAAACTAATGTATTTTTTGGAGTTGTTCCATGCAGCTGTCTGAAGTACCATGTTCCCTAAGAAGAAGTAAACTAGTGAATTGCACTGTAAAATGATAAAACCCAAGCAAATTTCTTGTGATAAATTAATAACCTTTTGGATTGGTTTAAATATTCCAAATGAGCTGAAAAGAGTCCCAGAAGCCCAGTGAGGATCTGCAGAACAGGATGCAGTGAGCAATCTTTGTGCAGGGCCAGACATTCTTGAATTTATATGTAGAGGTTTTGTTGGTTTATTTTTAATAAAGCCTCTGTTGGCTAGTTTAAAAAGAAAAGTATTCTGGTACACATGAAGGAACACAGTAAATATACAGTGTGGCCACAAGGCCTGTAAGTGCTTACTTTATTACAGGACAAATTCCCATAAACATCCTTTATCTTTAAGAACTGAGTGTGGAATAGTTTGGCATGGAGTTCTCCTATGTTTTAAAATGAAATCTAGATTTGCAGCCCTTACTGTTGTTTGCTAGATTAAAGCAGGAGGTACCCAGCTCGTGGAATTGGAGGAAATCTGCACAACAGCACACAGAAAATGTTCCTGTTGAGCCAAACGTGTTCAGGTATGTCATTTCTTTGTCCTGGCTTGTGAATTTAACCAGTGCTGCTTTCAAGGGCCGCGTGTGACAGAGATGAAGTTTAGCCAAACCTCCACTCTGTGCCTTCTAGCCAAGGATATCAAGCTGTATGAATTGGTGAAGTGGCCACAAGTCTCTTTGCCTGCCATTTATCACCACTTTCTGATCTATGCAGTAAATCCTGTTTTGCTGACACATTACATTCCAGTGTGCTTAACTACCTTTCTATCTGTTACCTCCTTTTCACCTTGCTCCTTCAGTTGTTAAATTAGAGTTTAGTCCCATGCTATCCCTTATCATTTAATTGACAGAATGAAAACAAAACTAAAACCTGAGAGATGGTCCATGGAAGAAGGAGGGGGGAAAAAGAAAGAGGGGAAAAAAAAGCATTTGTTTCCTTTCCTGCATAACACAAAATCGACAGTTTCCTCAGCTTGTGTCAGATGGTCTTCTTGGGGCTAAAGTTATGATGAAACATGTTGATTCCATTTGCTTTCAAAACTAACTAGGCTATAACTAACTAAACTCTGGCCGTTCTTACAGTCTGAGCATACTTTTCATCCGAGGGGTTCCCAATGTACAGTTCAGATAGAAAGAGTAAGGAAAAAAAACCCCACTATAATATTTGTTTCCAAACTGTTGTATCCAATCTAGAAGCAATTGCTTTCCAAGGACCTACTTGTGACATCCTCTTAAAGGCAGAATATCCCTTGTTTTTAGACAGTCTAGTTCTTTATTATTTATTGTACTTCACACCTCCACCTCAAGGTGTTAGCTATGTACAGCTTGAGTAAATAAGCACATGTGTGCCCTGCACTGCTGGAGGGGTCCAGTTATCTTCTTGCATCAAGCTGTTCACTCCTTAGAGTCTGACTTGGAAGCAGAAAATCAGTAGAAAGGGATTTTTTCTGAAGGAGCTTGTGTGGCATTTTTCTGGTTAATTCTTCCTATTAATGATTTTATTTTTCTAAGTGTCTGTATTCGTAGATTAATTCACCAAACTGGACCTGAACATTAACATCTGGAACTTTTGAGATACTTTCATTGGTGGTGTGTAAATCACAGTCTCCATTGGTTTCCTTGCTTTGATCTGTATATCTGCAGTCCTGTCTTTCCTGTTCCCATTGATCTCCCTGTGTAAGGTTGCAGTGGTGCTGTAACGTAGTCCATGTTTTCATCCCCTGTCATACTTTATAAAAAGAGATTTTTTAGCAAGTTAAATATGTATTACATTAGCACACTCTTTATGACAAATGTTGATAGTAACCTCTTGGCAACAAATACCTGTATATAGTATTAGTGCATATCTAAAGCACGAAGTAGTTGGCAGTTGGATAAATTTAAAGCAAACTGACCTACTAGTACTGTACACGCAAATAGCACTTGCAAGCTGATCCACTCCTCTTTAGGAACTGAACTTGCTAATGTTGCCATAGGAATGCTTTGTTATGCAAACGACGAAGCAAAATCTGAGGTTAATTGCAGTAGTTGTTTGCCCAAGGACCAACTGCCCAAGACCTCTGATGCTGGGCTCTGAATTCTGAACTTGATACCATAAGTATAAATAAATAAATAAGAGGTATGGACTTGTGGTTGAGAAATCAGAAAATTGTATGTGGCTCTAAAGCACTTTCCCATAAGCCAACTTACATTAAAAACCATTTTGTTTCACAGTATTTGGCATTAATACAGAGCTGTAAATGCAGGGAATTAAGTCAAATTGAATTCCACTACTGCAATAACAGAACTGAGTTCAGTAAAAAAATGTTTCCTCCTTTGCAATTATTGGCTTTTCTTAGCAGCCCTAAACCTCTTGGAACAATTCCCATTGACTGAGTCAAGTAGCTAAACAAGTTTTGAAAAACAAGCTGGTTTAAAAACTGTAGCTTCAACAAACTAGTTCCCAAGATGCTGCTTTGTCTGAGACTGGGAGCCAAGAAACTGACGTGTTCATGAGGACTCAGCAAAGTGGCATGAAAGTTGCTGTCTGGTGGTGTTGGGGGGAGAGCTGTAATGGAATAAATGTGGATTGGGTAAGAGCTGATGAGAGTTCGTTTTAAAAGGTGAGTATGCTGTGCACAGCTCTCTCTTTGCCTTCCTGTCGCTAAGCTACTCAGGGTTGCAGGGAGGACATGCCAGAAGTGGCGTTAGAGTAGTGGAGAAGAGGACATAAATGCTATGCTGTGGCCAGGAGCATTCTCCAACCTAAGAGAAGCCTGAAAAAAATGGTGTCTTGCAGCAGAGTGGGCTGCCAACCACAGCCAAGAGTAGAACTGAGACATGAGAGGCTCCAACTGCTCCTCGCTGCCTCTCGAAGGACGTTGCCCCTAGTTTAGGATTTATTGGGAAAGAGATAATGGTGGGAGAAGCCTATGTTTCTAATGCAGGGGGGTTTTGGGTGCTTGTTTGTTTTTTTAAAACAAGATTAGGCATATGTATTCCCTCCCCTCCCCCCCCCCCACCCTCC
>NW_008604772.1:39411-67117 GCF_000691845.1 Merops nubicus
TTTTCATAGTTTACCAGGAAAATGATGACTGGAAACTTTGTGGTTGATATTTGTGAAGCCCGTCTCTCTGCAAGCCCTGTGTTGTAATGTCTCTGATTTTTCCCTTATCCATAGAAATGTCTCATGGCATTCTTGCTGCTTTGTGCTTCTGATACTGATAAATAAAGCTATCAACAGGCTACTGGTATACTTCTTGATTTGACCATCTCATACCCCCAAAATCTTCCATTTCATAATGTAGCACAATTAGAATGCTTACTTGGGTTCATATTACCCAGGGCTATACATGCATTTTCTGACAAACTTTCTGGTTTTCACTCTTCTTCCCAGCGTGTCTGTAGGTAAACTGGCATGGGTATACCAGCCAACTGAAGTGGTAGTCATATGGGCTCTAGATGGAGTACGCTGCAATGACTTTGCAATATTAGAAAGTAAAGAATTAAGTTTCATGGGGACCAGGGAGGAGGAAGGACTGTAAGCAGAAGAGCAAGGCAAAGAAATATTCTATGCCAGCAGTTGTCATGGCAAAGCTTTACTAACATGTATCTCTTCCCTGCTCCAGTATTATGCTAATATTAAACAAAGCAGTAGAGGGTTTTTTTTATCCTCTGGAAACAAGTTTGTTCTTGCACATTTAGGAGGGGAGTGCAGTTGCTGTAGGCCAAGAATCAGAGTTGTTTCAAAGTGATTCAGGAGCCCTAGTGAACTATGAAGCAGTGAAGGTAAGCTACATTTACTCTCCTTTCTAAAGTCTGATGTCTAAAAAGACTTTTTTTATTTTATCTCACAGGTTTTGTGCTTGGAATCCCAGTAATGTGGACTTCTCCACTCTGTTTTCTGTGTAGGAGTTAAAGTTGGCTTTTTATTCTGATGAGAGCAGGAACAGCATGGAACAGATTATCCAAGGCTTTTGGTCCTGGTTTCAGCCGGATCATCACAAATGGTGATACTTTTTCTACCTTATTTGCTGCTCTGTTGTATCATGCTGATAATACTGTCACCTACAGAGTTTTTCTGCTTGCACAAAACTGACGTTTTTAATTTTCAATATCAGTGTTACAATTGCATGAGATGTTCATGTTGTTTCATTACAATTTCGAGATGTTGAAGGAGGCAGCTAGTGAAATGAAAAATGTAGGTGATACTGTCTACGTTTTAATGGAGACCTAAAAAATGGCTTAAATCTATGTTTAGTTTCGTCTCTGTACAAAAGTCTTGATTGCAATCTTCCAGGTAAAACGTGAGCAGTAACTTAACTTCCCCATTATTTTCTGTCCTCAAGTTTGAAATGGTAAAGCCGTGCTCCTTACCTGTAATGTAAATCTTATATCAACTTGTGTGCGTTTCCTTTCTAAATTCATTAGTTCATTAACTTTTGTCCTTGCTTCTTGTTGAGTTTCCAGTAATATAATGTGAGAAAGCCAAGAAAACTGTCTGCTGGAGATGTTTCTTTCAATGATTTTGTATTAGTGTTGCTGTGCCACTGCATAGACTTAATTTGATAAGAAGGCTTTATAGGAAAAACCTATCTCATGCCACTTGGCAGGGAAGATACAAAGCTTAATTGTAATGAGTATTGATTGGTATTAATTTGTTTGCTGTACATTAAGAACTAACTTTCTGTTACAGTCACTTAAGGAAGAGAAGTGCATGTTGAGTTACCCCCATTTCTCACCTAGCCTAGACAGTTCTCCTTGGAGCTGTGCAGGGTACAAGAGTAGAGTGTGGCTCTTGGGTGGGTTGTTAGACAAGGCAGGAGATGTGTTTGCTCAGGATGTGAGATTGGAGCAAACGTGCTCCTTTCACCTGATGGCAAGTTTCCCACGAGCCATACTTGGAGAGGGAGACATTCACTTGGCATTGGAGGAGAACTTGTTGCTGTCTCTCACCTAATTCCACAGTCACGGCCATTTAAGAGCTCTGGTTTCGTAGTTCAACTACTTGGCTGTTTTATTTCATACTGCATGTGTTTTCCTTTAGTCTATGAATAAACACCATGTTTACATATTACCCACTTGTGTTTTTTTTTTTTTATTTGTAGTCATGGCTACAAGTGATTTGTGTGGGAAATCTTCCTTCTGTGTTTTTCTCTCACCTACCAGATTTGGAATGAGTTAAAACTTCAGCCCATTTCCCTGATGGTTTCTTCCCAGCTAGCGCTTTTTCTTGTTTGAGTTGAACATAGTCTGTTTGAAGATAAAATTTCATAATGACAGTAATAGAAGTAACTGTTTTTTTAATATCTGTCATAATCTACTGAGGTGGAGAAGTGAAAGAAGGCTCTCTTTTTTCCCCTGCCTTGAAATTTGTGAAATATTGTAATGACTTTCCCCATTGCAGGGGATGATGCTACGTTTGTTTCCGCTGTAATTCAGAAATTTGTTTATGGATTGAAGGTTTTTAAGAGAATGTCACAAATAGTGCTGATAAGCCTTAGTGCAAGATGTCGCATTTAGATTTGAGGAAGCTCAAAAATGTATTTAAAAAACAAGAAAAACAAGAAGACTGCAGACAGCCAGTCTGTGCAGTATTGGCTGCACATCTGAAGCAGCTTAACTCTTCAACTAATTCTGTTACAGGTGCAGAATAAATTATGTATGGAGGAATTTGTAGCAGACTTAGTGGATTCACATAGCGGTATATAGGTGTGTTGGGCTGAAATCTGCTTACTCTAGTGTAGCTGTGACCCTACGCTGAGCTCTGTCATTGTGTGTCATAGGCATCAGGTGCAGCAGTATGCCATTTACAGCTGAAATGTAAAGTCATGAGTTGGTCTTTGAGACTTCTGCCATCCTGTTAGTCACGTCCTTGAGTAGAGGCATAATATCAAGAAGATTGAGGGTTCAAGCAATAAAAAAAACTTTCAACTTAGAAGCTATGTATGAAAAGTCGCTTAGTGTAGTAATAAAAAAAAAAAAAATCCAAACCAAACACCAGACAACTTGTTATGCTGATTTTTCCAATGGGGGACTCTTGGTCTCTGCTTGGGGTTCCTAGGAAGATTTGAACAAACAGCTAATGAAATCAGGGAACAAAAAGTTAATCACGTTTTATCAAATTCATTAAACTAGGAAAAAATATGACTGTACTGTCCCCACTCATCAAAAATGAGATGTCATAAATGCAAGTCTCTTGTAAACACCCTCCTGTTCTCAGGGATTTTAATGAAAAGCTCTCTGCTTCCTTTAGTCATGCCTGCTGGGAGGTACTGGGAAGACAGCGTTCCTGGTGGAGTTGTTCTCAGCATTGCTGCTTGCTGAAAGGCCCTGGTCTGGCAGCAGCAGTGCTTGGGAGGGTTTGGTTTAGTGTGCCTGTTAGTCTGCAGCATACTAAGAGGAGATTGAAGATAGGAGGAGATGACTATTACTTCAGCATCTCTACTACTGACCAGGACCTTTTGCTGCAGCTTAAGGTGTTGAGGATCTGCCTTTTCACAGAAAACAATTCTTTTTGTTTCAGTTGGCTGTGTTGTTTTTGTGTGTGGGTGTTGTGTGTGATGTGGGTTTGTGTGTGTGTGTTTTTTTTTTTTCTTTTTTAACCAGTATCTAGTACTTCACATCTCTGACTGAAACCCTGAATGATCAAGGTGAAAGAGCTCTTGTTCCAGACCTGACTTCTGGCCAGGATGGAGCTGTGCTTGTTGATGGATGCTCATTGCTATTCGTGCACTGTCCAGCAAATGCAAAATAAAGCAATGTGATTGTCTGTATAAAAATGCTGCTGTATTCCTATCATACAAACAGCAAAGTAAATGTGCAAGTTACACAGACCAAATAAATTATTCCTGTCCACCTCATAACACTTGACTTATGGCACCAAATACAGTACTATTATTTATAGTCATAATAATGTTTTAAATGCCTTATTTCCAAGTGGTTCTGTTTTTAAAAAGATGTGTATTCTCACAGTATTTTTAGCTGATAATACACTTTGTGGCAGTTATTTCTGCTGAATATCACCTTATATTGCAATAAGGCTTTATTGCAATGTACACTTAATATGCATTGTACAGACTTGGAGTTTTTGGAGTTGAAGGACCTTCAAGTTTGCCACTGAAAAATATTGATGGTGGCAAGTTTGATGCATAGGAAGCAATTTAACAGAACTTGCCCTATAAAAAGCACCCAATAAATACATGTCAGGAGGGCTTATTACATGCTGCTTCTCACAATGAATTAAGAAGGAAATTGTGGGCAATATCAACCAGCAAGAGCTGATTGGAGAATGAAGGCTAATGGCTGCCTTTTTATTACTGGGCTTTGTAAAGCAGGGCTGTGTTTTTCTAACAGATAACGTTCTGCTTGGGTGCAGGCTTCGGTGAAGGCAGCTGACTAACGTCCAAACGAAGTCTTTGCTCCAGTCTTGCTCGGGACTCGATTGCCTCTTGCTAGTCATCCATCTGATTAATAATAAATGTCTTCTGCTCATTCAGACAAATTGCATTTTTGGCAACATGTGTATCTTGGGAAGGAGAGATCAGCAAGTCCTTGCTTCCCTGATTAACCTACCTTAGGGTGTGAGGTACAGTTCTGTGTGAATGCAGAAATCCACAGACTTCTGTGGAAAATAGTATCTTTGTTTTTAGTGGAAGTAGGTGTTTATAGTGCATGCCAAAACATGTAACATTTCACTTGTCTTTTCTGTTGAATGTCACAACACCTATTAAGAGCTAGACTGCCCTAAAACTAACCTCAAAAGGCAAATGCCACTTTTCTGTGAGCTAAGTCCCAGTGCCAAGGTAAGGGCCCGTGTCTGGATCGTTGTGCATGTAGGAAGAAATGGTTGAACCAAAATAGTTCTATGATTCTAAGATGGGAGAGATGTTTGTGCCTCCTCAGGAAAGCTGCTAGATCAAATTAGCTGGAACAGTGACTCTGCCATCAGAGCACTCCAGCAATCAAGCTTTTAGGTATTTTGGGACAGGTAACTTTCAACTTGTTGACATACCAAAGTACTTAAAAGACTATTTCAGAACTGGGGATGGTTCACCAGCCTGACCAATATTTAGTACCCTCATTGACTCCTGTCTCGGGATGAGGTAGGAATTGACTCTGAGGCCAAGATCTCTTGTTTCTCCAGAATCTCTCAGATTCTTCAGAGCACCATGATCAGGCGATAGCTGTCTGAAAGTACTTAAGAAGTACAGGTCACAGATTGTTGAAGCAGTAGATTGTTCTCAGAGTAGCTTTGATTTCTTGAGCAGAGGGCCAGGAGGTTGTAGTAGATCTGAGACTTTTATGGGATGTAGAAACAGAAAATGGAAAATTATGGCCTGTTATTATGGAGGAAGAGGTTTATCATAACTCTCCTTCCCAGACAAAAAGGATATCATCTATTTGCATAGAAAAACAAAGTGGTATGTGGTTTTTTTATGGTGGTGTGTTTTTTGTGCCCTTTTTTTTTTTTTATATTGCATATTGGCTCTTTGCCCTAATGGATTTTTTGTTTCAGTGATCTTTTCCTATAAATGCCTATCAGAAGATGTATTACACTAAAGATTTAAACCCACACAACAATGTCATGTTTCAAGTAACACTGTAGCAGTAATGGAGAAAAGATTAGAAATGGTAGTTGAGATTTAATGTGGAAATAGCAATGATTAAGGATGGGCATCCAGGTTTGTTTCAGTGAAAAGTGCCTTTTAATTAGTTGGGTAGATTAATGTCATGATATAGCAAGTAGGTACAGTACCTATTGCTTTTCTCATTTTGGGGAGAGTGAGCAAAGGTAATGACCCAAGTTAGAAAAGAAAAATAATGCTAATCCTATGGCAGGAGGCTGCATGGCTCGTGGCTAATGCGCATGTTGACTCCCCTTCCTGTTGTGTAAGATGTGAGGAGTGTTTTGCTGGGATTTACTAGTGCTGTATTTAAAACTGAATGTAAGTGGGGTGGAACTTTTTTCTTAAAATGGTAATATGTGGTTAAATGCTGTAAAAATGTAAACTCGTCTTTTTCTCTGAATTCAATGCAATAGAAGTTTTTATAAATTTAATATTAATTAGATGAGCTTTTTCAAGTGTAAGTTGTTGACTGTTACCTTTTTTAACAAAGAATCAAAGATGAGAGAGGCAAAACTGTAGCGGATGTCATATAATTTTTAAGTGTTAAAATTCTGTGAGGTTCCCTGAAGAGTGGCTGTGGTGAAATGCAAAGTTCTCTCGTTGCATTTTTTTTTGCATACAGCTTGTGTTCATCTATTTTCTTTGCATACAGGTGGATGGCATTGTAGATGCCTTTGTGTGGAACTTGAGCCTCTATTTCTGTATGAAATTAGTTGTGCAGGAGGGAAGTCATTCAAGTGACAAAATGTTCAGAACAGAGTCGATTGATGCAGAAGTGAAGCCCAGAAAAGCGAAGGATAAATTAGCACAGGAAGTAGAAAATAAGTGAGGAAAAAAAGAAACACACACGGGCAGCCTCACTCCCACCTGCCTAGGGAAGGCAAGACTCCCATTTGTTTCTGCCAAAGCTCCATATAAACAGAAAAGAAAGATCACACTATTTTCATGATTAAAAAGAAGTATTGAAAGAGAGACCATGCTGTTCAATCTCTGACAAAAACTCAGCATTAGTTTTACTTATGTCTTCAGCTGTGTCCCTAGTTTTAATGGATCTGCAGAACAAATTAGTAATACTTAAACCAAATATGTCTTAGAGCCCACTCGTAATTTCTGCCAAAAAGGTTGGTTTTGTCCTTGGTGTGTGCAGATGCAGCATGAGGTGCAGAGAGGCCAGATAGGTGGATTTGTGGAGTGTAAGCTGTGTAAATAGGTTGTTACGTGGAAGGCTTGCTACTGGCCATACTCAAAAACTATTCTAATATTAAAAAACTAGATATTACTATCAGTAGAGATAAGCGAGTGAAAAGTTTCAGTCTTAGCTGCGTGCTAATTGGATCTTCAGGCTCCTGGACCAGTCAGCAGAGTAGTTTTATGTTGTCTTCAGCTGAAGATACTGCTAGTAATTTTTCTGTCGTCATGAAACCAAAAAGATTGCTAACATCAGTTTGAGTTTAGCACTTAAATTTTGTTTTGCCAGAGTGCAGTATTTGTAGATCTCTTCGGTCTCTTTTAAATATGTAGTTTATTTTGAGATTTCTCTTATGTCTTCATCAACTGTCAACAGTTTTACTGGCCATAAACATATATCAAGGGTAATAAGTAGCTTTTTAAATCCACTGCTTGACTGACATAATTATAATATTATAGTACAACAGAAAATACTAGATGCTGGTGAAGTTAAATCAAATTTTATCTTTTTTCTTTAGAACTCCATGATTTTAGGATGGACTGAGGGAGGGTTGCAGTGCTAACACTGAAGGAATTTGTTAAATGACAGGGCTCACAGTCCTACAGGGAGCAAGGAGAGCAGTAGCAGTATGAGAATAATGGGCTTCAAATAAGAGCTTTCAGGAGGCCTGGGAAGCTGATGTATTGTCTTCTGGGAAGATAATATTAAGAAAGCTGGTCGCTGCTGGAAAGGGCAGGCAATGATCCTGATGGTGCAGGAAGATAAGCACTCTAAGAGACTATTACAGATGAAATAGTGGAAGCATGTTGGGATAAGAGCGGAAAGGCCAAGGTGCAAAATGAGTTATTACAAATAGCAAAGGACTTAAGAGATGGCAATAAAAGATTCTAAAAATACCCTGGAAGTGATAAAGACAAAAGACAAGGATCATGTGTGCTGAGTGGCTTAGGGATGAAGTAACGGCTGATTGTTCCTGTAGCCTTCAAAAACAGTTTGTGACTTGTTGCTTCACACAATTACCACAAGAAAGGATGAACATAGATGGGAACAATAGCTAAAAAATATTTAGGTAAATCAGACATAGTTGAATTAATATTGCCTGATGAAATAGCTATTGAGGGCTAAATCTGGGTAATCTTTTAGCTGATAGAATTGATTTCTGAGAACAGGGGATCTTGGGAAGAGTGATTGCTGTATCTGTAAGATGTTGAGGGGAAAACAGTGTGTAGGCTGACCAGCCTAATTTACCTGACCAGAAACATAATGGAATAAATTGTGGTAAACAGCTAAACTGTTTGAGGGATGAGCCAATTCAGAAATTATTTCCTCTTGACCATTCTATGCCCACACAAGCCCCAATACACCACTCCTTAGCTATTCAGCTTTGTTTTGTCAAAGATCTAACATGCAAAAACCAAGAACAGACAAACCAACTCTTCCACTTGTGCTTTTGTTAGCAAAAGTTCCCTAGTGTGAATGCTGGGAACAGAAGCAGCACTGCATCTCCTTCAGGTCTTGGTTTGAAACTATTATATCTAACATTATGTATCCTAAGGAAGTATCATAGAGTTGAAATTATTGTCAAAAGTCCCTTAAAAAATAATAAATCATTTAACTACATCAGCCAGATCTACAATCGGCTGAGCCTGATGAGATGTTGGTCTGGTGAAGTGTATGCAGCTCGGCACTTGGCCTGCTTACAGGTCGTGGGGTACATTGCCACAAATTGGGTTCAGGAGCTTAGAGATTGTTTTTCTTTCTGTTGGTGATGCTTGAGCGCTTAAAACTAGATTTCCAAATTGCTTTTATCTAATTAAATTAATAGTGATAACTTTACTCTCACATATGTCATCATTTTCTTAACCTTTCCTTGTCCCAGCTTGTCAGTGATTGTGTGGATCATTTAGTGAGATTTCGTCTGGGTTTATGTCTTAGGCTTTAGGAAGTGAGGCAAATGACCACAGGAGGTTTTGGTTTTGCTTTTGCTGGGATTTATTTTTGCTTGGGGTGGGAATGTGTTTTGTTTCATTTTCTTGTTGTTTCTTTTTGTGGTTTTGGATGTTGACTTTTTTTTTCCCCTAAACTGTTCTGCTTCCTCTCAATGAAATACGTTGTTCTGTTTTTGAGCCATTCTCCTTCTGTTGCAAATTTGCTTCTAGATGGTGTGATATGGTCCCCCATGGGAAGGATTTGGGAGAAGGCCGGAAGGCTCTGCAGTAGCCACTTTGATGGGCACCAGTATCTCCGACAGGAGATGGAAGGCAGATGTAGGCTGCTAAATGCTCCTGTACAGAATTGTTTCAACCACAGTGAGACACTGGGGAATGGTCTCATGGAGTTAATTCTGTGTCTGTTAGTCACTTAGTTCTTGAATGCTGGGAAAAGCATATATGTATTCTTACAGCTGGGATTTGTACCTTCATTTTTTCAAAGTCATATAAAGTCTTAATTCCTGAATTCATGTTTCTCATTATTGCAGTCAGGTGCCAGTGTCTGCTTTTGACATGGAATTATTTTCACTTGAAGATGGTGGCAACAGAATTACACTTAATCTACTGTTTCTTTTTGGTTTGAATTCATTTTAATCCCCTGAAAGATAACTCTTCTAATCTTAACAGGCATAAGTATTTTCTTGTATGTTGGTATGATTTGAGATCATGAAGCATCATCAGTTTAAGTTGTTAAATTCCATTTTTTTTTTATACTACCTTCCTGCAGAGTCTTGATATTTTAAAGCTTTACAACAGTCTCTTAACACCATCTGAGAGACTTTAAATGTCAGCTGAATGGGTGATTTGCTACATTTAGATAAGTTTGGTGCAAACATGAGCATAAACAGAGCTGATTTTCAGAATATAAAAAATGGAACAAACGTGTTATTAATCTTGTTCTGAAACAGCTACTGTAGATTGTTATTCATAACTCTTTTTAATAAAATCCTGCTTTCCAGTGAAGAACCAGATGGGCATCAGACTTCCTGTACTCATCCAGTCATTGAACTTTTACAGAGGCTGGTAGACTCCAGGAGCTCTTAATTTCTTAGGAATGGTTTCAAGTGGGTTGATCTTCGACAGCTTTGGTTACTGGGTGTCACATGTCAACAACCACATGTTCTTATGGTGTAATCTGGAATTCAAATCCTTTGTGTAGAGTAGCCAGATCAGCTGTGGCCTGCTCAAGGAGAAGGCTGTGGCTGCAGCAGAGTCTGGGTGGCCTGCTGATTTCTTTCACATCTGATGGGAAATATCTATTATGTGACAAGAGAGACCTATTTTTATAATTCACCTTGCCTGAAAGGCGTTTTATTTTGGTCAGTTGGTATTTTGTCTTACCTTTTTTTTTTTTTTAAAGGCTCTTCTATCTCTTAGTTGCATTTTAGGATCCTTCATTTTGACAGATTTGTGTCGTACTTGTTTTTCATTCATGAAGAAGCATATTTCTGAGGCTGTGATGTATTGGTGAAGGTGTTACATGACCTTTACCATCAGGCCTGTGGTTCTTGTATGTCTCTCTAAGACTTCCAGAACCTGCGGAGTTCTCTTGCTCTCTAAGTCCAGGCAAAATATTTTAATGCTTTTGAAAGCATACGGCTTTTAGGCACAGTGTTACATAGAGAATGTTGGGGGTGAGCTGGGGGAGGGAGGGACAGAGAACCACAAAAAAAACCTCAAACAAGAAACAGAAGTTTTGCCATGCAGGTGTTGCATGTTTGCTAACATTAAATTCTTTAGTACTAACCAAAATATTTAGGATTTTTTTACTAGCTTTAAGCAAGCCTGTCTTTCTGAAACAAATTCATAATGCTTTGGCTTTTTCAACACAGTCCATTACTCCAGCATGTTGCTAACTCTTTATATTAATTCATTTATACTGTAGTAATAACTACTGGTGAAGCATCTGGGTTTTATCCTCTTAAGTTAAGACTCATTTATGGGACTAATAGTGTGACACTTTCCCAACAGTTTTTTGACTCCTTTGCATTAAATCCTGTTCTCAGCTTTGGTCTGTCTCGCCAGTGCAGTGTAATCTGTGTCTCTCTCAGTGATGTTTCTTCTATTTGCAGATTTCTCTTGGTAGTTATATAGTACATATTAAAATGCTCTGGAAAAGCAACTGATGTTTTAGGTATTAAAAGGACCGAATAGTTTTGTGGGTTTTCTGAACTCAATTTAGTATTATGACTTCTGGGAGGAAGACTGGAAATCTATCATCTGCATTTAATGCTTCCGTGACCTGTGGTAAAAATTAGGTGTCACTCAGCAGGCCTGGCCTGAAGCTGCCACTGAGTCAACAAATCAGCTATGAGTTAATGAAATACTTGATGCTTCTGCTGAAGTCAGCAGTAACAGCACAGTTGACACTGTTATTTCTCAGCACTGTTGCACAAAGGATGGCTTTTCCTCAGCAGGTGCTCAGAAGACTGCAGGCTGACCCACAGCATCAAGCAGCTAACATCCGTGTTTCAAAACTGAGCCAAAAATTCACTTTCTTCATCTCCAACGGCAGACCCAATCTTCTGATAGACATTGCTACACTAAGACCAAAGCTAAGGAGTCCTGTGCTTAAAGCACAGTCAGCAGGGCCCACTTAGCTGTACTCCTTCAGGAATGCACCAGTGCCCCTAGGGTGGCCTATTTGGAAGCACTGAAGTCAGTGTGTATAAATCAGTTCTGAAGCTTGTGTTAAGTGTTTACTTGAGGGACGATGGCAGTGTGTTCGGCTGGTCTGGAAAAGACTCCTGAGTGCAGCAGTGCTGCAGCTTTGCAGTGTAGAAACTGCCAGGAACCGTCACAGTTGGTTGAGCATTTTCATCTTGTGCTCAGGCCGTCTAAACTGCTGCACAGTACATTGCAAAAATTTTGGGAAGGTAGGAATGTGGATGCAGGCAGGACATGACAGCTAGGGCCTTAACCTTAGTCCTGCTTGGGTAACTTAATTCTTCCAGTTTAAATTATTTTCTTGTATAGAATTCCTTGGGCAAGAATCAAACAACAAATAGTGGTTTTAACTGACTGTAAAAAATTAAAAAAGCAAATTGTTTTCTTGAGGTGTGGGGGTGTACTTGAATCTGCTAATAGTATGTTCAGTCTCCACATGAACATGCTGCTTTCAAAGAGAAAATGATATGTAATTCAAGTTCAGGTAACTTGCTTGGTTGTACTTCTTTTTAACACTTCTCAAAGTTCTAGTCATTGGTGGTATTTTGTTGTTCTACTGAAAGCAGCTGAGAAGGCAATTTAATTATTTTCTGTCCACTAGTGAGGCATGAAGAACCATTCAACTGTCTACAGAGGGGAGTATCAGTAGCTATGAAAAGACCAATGGAGACTTTTCAAATTTTTTATCTGTGGAAAGACGGACTACGATTTTTAAGCTGTTTTAAAGCTTCTATTAGTGTGTATGTTCATGCAGCTGCTTCAATGCTATCTTCTGAATTAATTGCTTGATACAGAATTTCCATACAGGCTTCATTTCTCTTGTTGCAGCCTGTCTGATAAACATGCATTTGCAGAAGGCTTCAAAATACAAAACCAACCCCCACCCAAACAACCATGCAAGTATTAATTTAAAGGACTAGCTCTTCCTTCATATCAAGTTCAGGGAAAAAAGTTTGATGTGATAAGGTCAGAGCTGGAGAAAGAGGAATCTTGGTCAGTTGCTGGTGTCATCTGTGTCGTCAGTGTCCCTTGCCTTTAGGAGTTCAAGACTCCCTGGATTAGCCAGACATCTTGGGTTTGCAGTTGTAACTCCCTGTTCTTCCAGACGTTAACAGATATGGAAAAAGGGGAGTGTTCATTCCCCTAGATCTGTCGTTGGGCTCAGGACCATAGAAGAAAGTGTTCTGTTTAAGTGAAGACAGCAAGTGTTCACTCACACAACACTACCTCTATGTATCAATTGTAATTGTTCTTTAAAAGTATAGTAAGGGCAGAAGCTGTGGTGCCAAACATCTAGACAAACCCAATAGTTTATTTACTCAGTTTGTGTGTTTTATCCTAGCTGTGTAATTAATAGGCTGAAATAGGGACAGGCTTCCGTTATTCTGGATATACAAGATTTGACCATGGTCATGGGGATTGCCTCCCCACAAATCAGAGGGTAATAAATTTCAAGGCCTGTCCAGTCATCTTCTTTTCAATCTATATAGCATATGGAAAAACGAAGTGGAGGCATTTGTTCATTGCAATGATTTCATGAGCTGAGAGGTGGTGATTAATTTTCTGTTGACTAGGCTTAAAGTCTGGTCTGATAATTTCAGGCTGTTGAGGCTGACGGCCCTGTTGACTTAGGGGTCAAGAGTAGTCTCCAAAAGGAAATAAAGACTTCTTTCTTCATTTCCTTAACAAATAAGCCTAGTCAATGTTATGAAATGTTCCAGCAGAGCAAAAATTATGCAAAGCTTTAACAAAGTATAAACCATACATGCATCAAACATGATGCTTTTGCTCAATCTCAGTTTTGAGTATTTTTTGGAGAGACCTCTTTAATACGTTGTACTGTCTCATTAGACTTCAAAGCATATAAATTAAATAATTTAAAGCCTAGTCAAAGAATTTATGTAAGAATGACCTTGAGTTTGATTGGACTAAACAAGCTATATTTGTATCATTCAGGTCATCTTGTCCCAAATGTGGTACAAATACTTCACTGAAGAGAGAGAACCTTACCAACAACCCTCTTCCCTGCTCTCCTCCATCCATAAAATTCAACTTGTTTTATGTTTTTGCCCAAGCTGAAGTACTGTCAGGTGCTACCTGTAGTTGCTCTTAGTGCTGAATGCAGAATAACTTGTTTAGCAAGATGAGCTTTTCTGAAAGTCTGCCTGGAATTAAAATTACTTCAATTACTTAGAAAGTACATCTTTAAAAAGATAGTTTTCCTACATAAGGCAATTAAAATAATGTGTATCTAGCAAAGGTAACATCAGGTCTTACGATTTATTAGAGGTATGTGATCAAAGAGGAAAGGGAACGTACGTGTGCAGGTTTGGGTATGGCAATGCATGAGTGGTTTTACCTATATGACAGCTTAATTTCTGTGCAAGTGTCATATGATACTTCTAGGGAAAGGAGTACAGGGTGCAATGAGACTATATGACTCTTAAATACATGTAGATATTTTTAGGAAGCTTTGAAAGAACAGCTTCTCAGTCCTTCGGTTTTGACAAGATTTTTTTCACTGCTATTTATTCTGGTGGAGTATAGTAGACACTTTGTTTAGTCTCTGTTTCACCAACTATTTTACATGAAAGTTGAGTATGGCCATATCCAGATGACATTGGCCATCTTTTTCTTTTCTGTAAGTGCTCTTGAGAGTGTGGAGAATTGGGATAAACAAGGAGAACATCATATAATATTGCAACTCCCCAGTATAAGATATTCATCAAGACTGACGCTAGTCTTACAGCAGCACAGTAAAAGAAACCTTGTTCAAGGAGACTGAAACGACAAAACTTTCTATGTGAATTCTAAGAATTTTTACTGTTTAGAAATACTTCAGGGTGAAAACTAAAACTCGAGATGTTCCCCTTGTGCCCTTGAACTTCTGAGAGGATTCCCAGTTTTGCGTTCTGACCCAGCACAGCGATGTGCTTGCGCACCAAGCTCTTCCTTTCCTGGGGTCTGTATGGCTGCCCTGCACCCTTTGTGCCAGCTGTCAACCTTTCGTACTGTGAATATAGGATAATTACCTCCACCCAAAACTTACGATTATTTTTCCTGTATTAAAATGTATTAAAATCTTCTAGCTGTCTTGTAAATTTGGAATCATCCTGTTAACCCGAAATGCTGTTTCCCCTATCATAGAAATTGCCAAAAGCAGAATATGTTAGTTGTTTTTTATGACTTCTGAATAGTGACTAATCTAGAGACCCCAAATATGTCTTGTTAAGGTTTTTTTCTTAACTTATTATTTGAAAATCACCCCCAAACAAAAGCAAAACCAAACATCTCTTTCCTGCCAAAAATCCCACCTTCCTCAAACCTGAGAACAAAGTACCAGTTAATCAGTTGAAACCTATTTTATTGTCAAGCGCAGAAAGTGAGGAATCTTTGGGGACCAGAATCTTCTCTGTTAACTGCCCTGTTGCTGCTTTGAGGATCAGGTAATAAAAATAGTACCAGTTAGCAGGATAGCTAAATCAAAACTATTAGAGGCAGCCAGAAGGTACTTGCTATTGTTTATGTATATTAAAAACACTCTGGTGACTCACAGGTGACTTCTTAGGGAACCAGTGTCCCACAGGTTCCATTTAAGCTGCCACTGTTGCTACCTCATGAAAGCTGGAGAAAGGTGTTCTTATTAAAAGTTGATGAAAGCTGAATCTGCCTCATCCAGAGAAATAATTTCTGATGTATGAGGGAGTTTATTGTTAAAACATTTTGCGATCGTTGTTTTTTTGTTGGTGGCTTGTTCTGTTTTTGCTTAGGAGAAATGCTAGTTTCCTCAAGAATAGTGCTGGACCTGCTTTTCTTTTCCATCTTCCAACAGGAGAAACACCACAGCAAAGCCTTATCTGCCACTGAGAAGAAAAATTACTCCTGAGAGTCTGTGCTCAGCACTTGAAAAATAGTACTTTTAATAGTTTCAGCAAAACAAAATTATTCTTATAGACACATAAAGGGCCTGCACAACTTAAGTATTTAGCAGGGCTTAAAATCTTTTCCCGTTCTTCCTGTGATCCTTGCACATTCCAGTCAACTCAAGCACTATTACTGTGGTCTAAGTATCAATGCTAGTGAATGCTGTGTGTAGTCAAACAGATTTTAAGTATGAATTCCATGTCCAGCTTCTTGTGCTGCCACTTCTCTTCCCCTGGCAGGAGTTTTAATGCTGTAATGAATATACTTTGATCATCAGCTCTGCCTTGAGAAAGTGAGCTGTGGACATCTATCACTGCAATGGTCACTGCTTGTATCAGAGGAGTTCTCATAGGAAATGTTTTGCTGGATCTCAGAAAAATAGCATTTTATATATCAGATTTATTGTAGACTTGATCCTATAATCCGATACCATTTTAAAAAAAAAAAAAAAAAAAAAGGAAAATAACCAAATAAAGGCTGCTAAAGGCTACATGGCTTCCCTGCATGCTGCTGTGAAAAGCACAGAGAGTGTTATTAAACTTGACTCTCCAGCACATCACAACTTCTGCAGATGGAACAAGAATAGAAAAATATCTACAAGAGCACAAAATTCTGTAACCTGGCACACTGTTAAAACACTTCATTTCTGCTACAAGTGAGGTTGAAGGGAAAATCATATATGTGACTTAAAAATTTGAAATGTAGAAAACGGCCATCATTGTACACATGAGAAAAGCACTATTTAAAATCAAGAACAGGCTTCTGTGGTGCCTACACTTTTTTTTGGGGGTGGTTTTTTTTTTTTTTCTCCACATTAGGATATTTGACTTCTTGCATTTAAATCCCTTGTTTCTTTTGAGCAGAAGAGGAAGCTGAGTTTAGCATTGAGAACAATGGCGCTTCTGAACTTGTGTGTGGGTTTTGTCTTCCACTGGATGTTTTCCCTTGGAATATCTCCTGCCAAGTTAGGGACCATTACTGTATTAGAGAAGAAAATTTGTGTGAGGTTTTTCTTCATGCACTTGCAATGTGTACACATTGTAGGGAATTTACTCTTTTCATGTAATAATCGACTCTTTCTGTATTTTGGTAGCAGTAAAACTGAAGCTAGCTTGCACTCCGAATAAACCTTCACCTGCTGCTTTCAGAAGTAACTGTGAGCAGGGAGGTAAGGAGGATGTGGCTTTAGGGAGTGATCGTGGGGAAGCCAAGGTGGCAGTCAGAAGCAGTAGCTCCTGGTCCTCACACTTCATGCTGAGTTCTGAGCTCAATAAGGTCAAGAGCTTCTGCTCTTTAGAGACCAGTTCACCAATTCATGAGTGAGGTCCCAGGGACTACCCCTAACAGACAGCAACATCCAGCCTTCATTCACCTCTGCTGAGCTGAGAGGGGAGCAAGGTGGTAGGGCTACTGATAGACTGCACTGAGTGTGAAGTAGTCATGAGAGAGTTGTAGACCATAAATTTGAGTCTCTTTTTAAACTGCTGAAAAGTGAAATTGGGAGTAAAGCTTTCAAAGAGACTATTAAGTAAACTGTGATCTATTTACAGCAAACTTGTTACTTCCTTTGGTACAGTACAGAGTCTTAGCTTCAACAGGTATCCTCCCTGCCTGATTATTATATTTAAGTAATTACCATAGTCCTGCGTTAGCTTTTGGTGAACTAAGAAAACAGGAACTTTTCTGCTTCCCATCCCATTGGCAAATGCTTTTGGTGACCCAAAATGCCTGTACCTGTGCCAGCTGTGTTTCTGCTTTCCTGGATGAGAAAGATGAGAATCGTACGTCCGTTCAGCTGCAGATGCATTTTACAGTATTGTGTGGAGAAGTAATTACGTTATTCCTTCTTGTGGAAACATTTCTCCTCTTATATTCATCTTTGGATTTTGGCACCAGAGGAGGTAATTTTTTCCTCTTGTGGATTCTGATAGATAACCATCTAGATTTTGCGTCTCGCAGGAGTGTTGCTAATGTTAATAACTGCTATTTTGTAGTATCTTGGTTTAATTTTGATTTGCTGGTAGTGATGGAAACTCTTCTGCAATGTTAGCCCTTGGATTGATGCCTGATACATGAAAAGTCACAGAAGCCATATAAAGACAGGTAGAACAAAGGCACTTTAATGTTTTATAACAATCTATGCTAAATATTTTTCTATTGCCAAGCAGAAAGGACGGAAACATACTGACTAATTTTTACCAGAAAAACAATCAGACATCCACCAGTAAACATGAGTGTAGGCCAAAGGAAAGCAAAGAGGAGGCCTTTTGGTGGGTAAAGTCTGCTTAAAATAACACTGGTCTGCGTTCCTCCTGGGTCATAGTAGCACGGGAAAGTCTGGTATTTTTTGAAATTGTTTGCAATCGTTTCTATTCGTGCTTTAACTTCTTTGGAGTTCTCCGACTTGCCTGGGACATATGAGCACTGGAACAAGAAATCAAGGTGTTTCGTTATAACAGGTACTCCAATACAGGGTTTGAAGTTAAGTCAGATGGAGTAAAAGAAACGTGCTACTACTGACAAAAATTTCTCTCCTTTGGCTAGCATCCTGGGAGCTAGTCTTGGTTTCTTTATGTCTGTGACCCATTTGCCCTGCTTCCCTGTTTCTGTCAGTCTGTCTGTGCCTGCAGTCTGCAGATGTACAGATTGGAATACTGCTGGACACCAATAATACATATTTGCTCAAAATAAAACTGCAGTCTTTGAGACTGTCTCTTGGTTATTGCAGCACCGAGTTTGGATTCCTGACAGCTTCCAGGCACCACCACAACAGAAATGTGTTAGCTGTGCAGAAATTCAAAACTGGGTGGCCAGTGTGCAGGAAAATGGAGTTGCTTCACTGTATGCCCCTAGTTGTAACTAGTAAAAAAATAAGAATTAAGCATGGCTGTTGGAGGCTTCCTAATTGTCCTTGTAACTCAGAACTATTTTGACCTGTAGTAAGAACAGGAAGCTATTTAGTCTTCATTGAAACTGAAACATTCTTTGTTGTTGTTCATAAGAGTTTTTTTTTTTTTCTCAACATTATTTAGCATACATAATAATATTTAGGTGTTTAAAGCTGGAAACTAGCCAGGGCAAAAGAGGGGTGGCTCCTGAGCTGAAAGCTTTGCAGAAATGCAAACAGGAGGTAGGAAATGAGCCAATCACCTCCTCTTGGAGTGAACAAGATTCGTTTCAGTCTACAGTGGATAATTTCTGCTTTGCCACTTCATTGCACGTAGCTTTCCCTGATATAGTCACTCTAAAGATAGGCAATAGCTAACAAAAGTCTCTTCAGCTTAAGTGTTTTACACGAACAGGTTTGCACTGTGTGCAACATAATTTATTTAAGAAGTACTTGTAGTCCAAGCGTGTTTTTTGCACTCTGAAAGTGCTTGGTCTTGGACATCCAAGGTCTGCATTTCACTTGGTTCTCTTAGAGTGTTGAGCTGGAATAAGACCTATGATATTCTCATGGTTTTGGAACTGAAGTGAACCTGACCTTGCTTGGGACAGTGTAGGAGCACTTCTGGTTGTGGGGCAGCAGGCCTAAGAATGTTGAGCTCTTTGTTGACTCCCAGGCAGAAACACTGTCAGGAACAAAAGGTTAACACCCTACTTTTCCCTCTAATCTTTTACACACCCCTAAAGCCAAAGGAATATTCATAGAATCATAGGGGCTGGAAGGGACCTCAAAAGATCATCCAGTCCAACCCCCCTGCCAGAGCAGGACCACCTAGAGTACATCACACAGGAAGGCGTCCAGGTGGGTTTTAAATGACTCCAGTGGAGGAGACTCCACAACCTCTCTGGGCAGCCTGTTCCAGTGCTCCGTCACCCTCACAGTAAAAAAATTTTTCCTGATATTCACCTTGAACATCCTATGCTCCAATTTGCACCCATTACCCCTTGTCCTATCACAGGTCATCACTGAAAAAAGCTTAATTCCATCTTCCTGACACCCTTTACATATTTGTAAACATTGATGAGATCACTCCTCAGTCTCCTTTTCTCCAGGCTAAAGAGACCCAGCTCCCTCAGCCTCACCAATGCAGAGTAGAGGGGGAGGAGAACCTCTCTTGACCGACTAACCACACCCTTTCTAATGCACCCCAGGATGCCATTGGCCTTCTTGGCCACTAGGGCACATTGCTGCCTCATGGTCATCCTGCTGTCTACCAGGACCCCCAGGTCCCTTTCCCCTACACTGCTCTCCAGCAGGTCAGCCCCCAACCTGTACTGGTGCATGCTGTTTCTCTTCCCCAAGTGCAAAACTCGACACTTGCCCTTGTTAAACTTCATCAGGTTTCTCTCCGCCCAACTCTCCAGCCTGTCCATGTCTCTCTGAATGGCAGCACAGCCTTCTGGTGTGTCAGCCACTCCTCCCAGCTTAGTGTCATCATATTGTGCACCTGTGTTTCTGTCTTACTTAATGTCTCTCCCTTTCAGGAAGAGATCCCTAAAATGACTGACCAAGGGACCTCTGCTGCCATAGCAAACATCTCCGTGTTGCACAGGCACTTCTGACAGTGCCAGTGCCTTCTCTGGGAGACCAGGTTTCTCCTGCCATGCTTGCCAGAAACAGTTGCAGACCAAACCAAACACAAATGAGTTTTCTGGCTGGTCATTTTCAAAATTACTGCTTTCTCTCTCCTTTCTGTCTAAAATGTGCCTCACACTCAGCAGCACCTTCATTTCCCCTTTCTCTGTTTTCTTTAATCCCTGTGTCATATCACAGTTAAAATGTAAGTAACATTTGGGATTTGTGCTCTTATTTTTGAAAGTTTTTAACTTCAGGTCTCTTCTCTGATAATTCAACAAGCAACTGAGCAAATCACAGTTTATAAAACATTTGTTACTGTCAGTATTTAACTTGGAGACTTGCATATTTTTACTGTTCACAAATGTTAAATATTCATGTTTTGGTGGTGTAATTCCTTAACAAGGATTAACTTAATGTTTGGTGTAATGTTTAAAACAAAATCCAAAACTGTAATTTCTGGAATAGCTTAAAAATGCCTTGGTGTAAAGCACAGACATACACATGTAAAAGGTGCACAAGCCTTACTCTGTTCCTTGGCTTAAAAACAATTGCCCCTTCTCCTCAGAGTGGTTAGATAGCAGCAGAGAGAGGTTATTCTATCTGTGTCTTAAGTACCTTAGGATTTCTTTCAAGTGTATCTTCGGTCTGATAGAGCATAACCTCTTGTCCAGAGGCTGTCAGATTAACCCACACCTGTAGGCAGGGATAAGGAAAGAGATCTTCATCCTCTGAGCCTTTGCCATCTGAGCAGGGAACTTGCTCCTTGATGTTGGCTTTGAGTACCTTGCACATTGTTTCCATTGTCCAAACGCTACGAAAACAAACCCAAAGGTGTCACTTTAAAATTTGTTAGTGGTGTCTGTTACAAGAGGCGTGCAGGAGATGCAGCTGTGTGCCAGATGTGGAGGACATGGCTGCTGAGACCTGCTGAGGTGAACTTTGCCCACCCTGAATCTGTGGCTGCACCCTGAGAAGTGCTGCTGAAAAGCAGCACAGGAAAGGTGTTTGTGGTAGTTGCTGTTGTTCCTTCAACATTTTGAAGTTAGATTCTAACCTCATCTGTAATTAGTTTCAAGTGGTATTCAAGAAAGAAACTGCTATAGACTTCAACGTTGGGTAGGAAATATTTGAAGTGCAGATTTACTGTCTCAGAAATATTTTGATTCGTTTCATGCAATAGTTTTCAGAACTTGGAGCATTTCCCATATTCTCACTTTTCTCCCCCGTTTCTCCTTGTCTTTATTATGGGGACCTTCTGCATGAATAAGCAGCAGGATTTTGTCTGGCAAAGGGTTTCTTTTTTTTTTCTCTTCTTCTGAAGAGTTACCTTTATTAGTTACTACATAGTAAGCTTTTGCTTCCAGCAGTACACTTCAGCAAAGAGCAAAGAAGTCATCTCACTCTACTTTTTAAGAAACTAATCCTTTCACATGCAAATGCCTTTTGTCACGTAATCAGGAGGCAAGAAAATAAATAAATGAGAATTACTCTGTTTTAAAGATAACATTTTTTCAAAGGTTTAGAGCCTAAAGATGCTCTTATGAAGAAGAATGAGGTGGATGTACTCGCTTTCTCTATGAAAATTTTCAAGCGTGAAAAATTGAGCTACGCTCAGTCTTGTTTGGCTTTCTGCAAATTGATTTTGTGTGTGGAGGCAGAACTTGCAAAATGAAATAAAAATGTGAGTAATGGTAACTTCAGCATTTGCTGTGTTCTGCAGCATTGGCTGTAGTAGATGGGGCGTTGCAGGTGCTAGTTGCTTATGATGGTTGATTTGCAAGTAAATTACAGATTCTAGACTGAACAATTTTAGCTTAAGTTCTGCTGCTCCAGTTTTTATAGTTTCCCAGATGCAGGAGGGTGGGTTGTTTTTAATAAAAGTTGCTTTTTGTTTTTTAACCTCTCCATTTAAGCAAGACTTAACTTTCTGTTATAAAGCCTTATCAAGCAGCATGGCTGTTTTTTATTTTCCCTGTTTTCATGTTTTGGTTTAGTCTGTTCTCATTCTAGCCCTGAAGATGATCCTTTCCTTTCTTGTGCTTACCCCTAGATGCCCGATCTCTTGGCTCAGTTTTTTTTATTTTCCTTTTCTTCTATCTTAAATTCTTATGAGTTCTTCAGAGCGTATTGTTTATTCATTATACAACATACTAACGTAGTTTGGCACTGTTTTAATGATTGTATCTGAAGCTGACTGGAAAAAGAAATAGTTTATACTCTTAAACAAGTGGCTGTTCTTACCTTTTAGTGTAGAATGGCACAATAGTGATCCCAATAAAAAAGTACATCATCATGGAGCACGCGACCATTCCCAGTCCCAAGCATAGGGCTCTTGTCTCCCCCCGCTTCTGTGCGGTCACCAACTTTTTTGCCAACATGATTTAGAGTTGTGAAAGTTGAGCAGTCTCTTTCTGGTATAAAATAGAGAAAGAAGAGGGAGACCATGACTAGGATTGACTACAGGCATTGCAGTTGTGTAACGAGGTTCTGAAATAGAATGTGTTACATGGAGGAACAGTTCCATTTTTGCAAAAACTAGATTTTTAAAAAAAAAGTTACTGTCTTTTCTGCTGTCAGTAGACTCCTTCTTTGCTTTCTGATATTTACCATATAGTACTTCAAAAATCATGTGTGTGTAGGATAGAGAATGGGGTAGGAAAACCCAATTATTTTGTGGGAGAGTTCTGTTACCAGCCCAATTGTCCTCAGCCTTAATTCAGTCTATTTATGGTGCTGCTTCTCTGAAGTATGAGATACCAGCAGTAAAGGCTGCATGAAGGGAAAATATTCACACAGTAGAGTCCTTCTGTACATTATGCTTTCTCTTCTTAATTATTTTGAAATGTGGCTGTCTTATTACAAAAGAACGGAAATAATTTTTGAAGTGCCTGATTCTAACTTGTGCATGTTTGTTGCTTAACCTTGTCTGTCCAGGGATGCTCAAAGCTTGATGTCCTATCAGATTGCAGAGAAAAGCTGTGTTTTCTAGACAGAAGCAGTATGAGGTCACCAAACACAATGGAACGGGATTAGAAAACACAGGAGTTAGAACTGTTATTGTTTCACCACAGGCATGGGGTCAGGATGCCTGCTGGCACTAGTGGGAGAGTGCAAGAAGTGAAGTGCTGGTAGAACACCAGGGGTCTCGGGCAGAGCTGTTTGAACCTAAGCTCAGGAGTGACTGGCATTTTTACCCCGACTCCCTTGCCAAATAGCATTTTAAATTATCTCGCTATTGCTTTGATAAACTGAAAATAACTGCTGTGAATCCATATGCCATTAAATCATTCTGTCTGATGTATGGGATTAATACATAAATGAGCCCTAACGGTGAGTGAGAGTTCAACTTTGCACCAGTACCTGTTACACTGTCAAATGTAACTGAAGGTCTGTGGAGCTGTGGTGTTTTTTTGTTGTTGTTGTTTGTTTTTTTTTTGTTTGTTTTTTAACGAAAACATGGTGTAAACAGCACTTACGGCAAATGACAAGACTGGCAAGATTTTTATGGGTGGTTTTTGGGAGAAGGAAGGAAAGCAGAGCAGAAGAAGAAAGGGAAAACATGTGAAGTACATGCTAAGGTAGGTTTCAGTCCTGCTGTCATGTGCAAGGCAACAGTACACAGCCTTATGCAGTAGCTGGTGTATTTTCAGGGTGTCAGTATCAGGTGTGTGCAGCACTTCAGTGGTCATCCCTACTGTCCTTCAGGAAAGTGCCAAGACCCAAGTTTAGATACAATCCCAAGTTAGGAAAGAGGCTCTGCAGGTGAACTGTGAGTAGATGGCATCCAGCTGCCTCAGGCTGGCAGAGCAGTAGTGTTACTGGCTATGTAGGACAACTGAGTTTGGTGAAAGATGAGATCAAGACACCATCAAAAGAAGGGATATGAACATAACCTGAATATTGCTTTCTTTACCAATAGTTCTTTTGCACTGGTAAAAGTGCCTTTGTTTAATGATCACAGGAAAAAAAGTATTTCAGTATTGAAAGGCTGCTTGTTTTAGACTCCTGTAACACCTGCATGTTAGTGCTATGAACAGGAAAAATGTCGACATCTGTGGGTAGTAAAACAGCTTTGATTGTTTAGCATAACTCAGTGGTAGTTACAGAATTTTTGAAATAGATATTCTGAAGTTGCTAGTACCTGATACCAAAATGACATGCTGTTCTGAGGTGTTCCTGGGAAGAATGTAGTATTTGCTTTGGAATACTGACTTTTATTCAGTTCCATATGTAATTCCTCTTGAAATAAACATCAATATCCACGGTGAACTTGGCGTACGGCATTTGGAGGGGAATTGTTTTTCTGATGATCATGTATAATTCACTGCCATTGTAAGAAGCATCTTAAGTTGGAAGTTGCCATAAGATTAACTTGACCTGCTTACTGGTGTTTGAATTGAATACAGAATGTGAGCTAATATACCTAAATAAGGCTGTATTGTGATTTTGTTGGTCTGTGGGGATATGAATAGACGATGTAGCTCCTGCTGTGCCTGCGTGGTTACATACAGCCATGGGTAGAGGCGTGTGCACCCGGCAAGGGACCTTGCATAAGTTTTGGTAGTGACTGTTCCTTGGAAACTTGGGTCTTTTCTTTTAGTTTGGGGGGGGAAGAGGGGGAAGGGGGAGGGAATTGAGTTGTTTGTTTTCTTGAAAATACTGTTTCTAAAATATTTTAAGTATTGGAACACTGTGCAACACAGCACCTTATAGACCAACTGATGTTCAACTAACTGTCCTTGACCTCTTGTGCAGCTTGATCAGAGGGGAAAATGGAATAAAAACTCCCACATCAGTCCTAGAGCGTGGGCCCTGAGACCATGGGGTACTTGAGTGGCAGTTCCTTATAACACAGTGGGAAGCCAATGACAGACAAGTGAAACGCTGCGTTGTTAACAAGAACTTCTTACATACAGTAACCATGATGGATCTTTTATCAGCTGTGTGGGAAATCAGAGATGTGAAAGATTGGTTCTGCTACCATGGCTTGTTGAAAAATTCTAGTGGCCTAGTGCTGTTAAATTCTTGAGTTCTATGGGAACCACAGTATTTACATAGCTGCCCCAGTTAAGCTCAGAAATAGTGGGGTGATCGGGTCCCTTGCTACATGGAACACAAGACCTGTTGGACTATTAACTAAAGAATTAATAAGAAATGTAACTGCCCTATCAGTCTGCTTGAATGCCAGCCACATATGCAGAAGTGCCAGTAAAGCTCTTCCTTCTAATTGTCTTGATGAGTTTCTTGATTGGTTCTTAGCGTGGGGTGCTAGGGGATCCTGTTTGCTCCCCCAGTTCAGATATCTGCTCTACCCCAAAGAGAATAAGAGCATGTAAATTACGCAAAGAATGTTAACGAGGAAGATTAATCTAAAAATATTCCACTGAGTGCTTCTATAAACAAAAAATAACCAGCCTAGGTCTTGAGGCAGCATAAATCAGCAGTGCTCACGTCACTGCATTGCAGCACCAGATCAGCTGCAAAAGTGAAATGCGTACTTCCTCATGCATTTATTCATGCTTTAAAATTTAGATGATCAGAAAAATCTGTAACAGTACTTTGTGCATGTCCAGAGTAAGAGGAAACCCGAGTCAGTAAAGGAAACCCCATGTGCAGTTCTTTTTCTTTTCATATATAAATATCCTTATGGTCTTGTACTGGAAGCCTGTATTATCTGGCTCTGAAGACAAAACAATGCTACATGCATGCAGGAAAACATCTGACATTTATCCTTTGTTTAAAAGGTTGTGGGTTTTTTTGGTTTTGTTGGGTTTTTTTTGGGTTTTTTTTTTTTTAATGAAAAAAAATTCTGTCTCTTAGCTCTGTCCATGTGTATTAAGAGGAATTTTGAAAGAGCTAATTAAGTGTTTCCTTGGACAAAATCATTAAACCTTTGAAAAATGGAGCACTGCAGAGAACTTGACTGGGCCAGGAAGTGCCTGAGCATTTTTGAATGGGAAGATGTTGAAGTCTATAACATGGTTTTTACTCTGGCCTTCAACAACAAATCAAAATGTATCTTTTACACTGAAGATTGTGGGGTGCCTCCAACAATTATTAGGAAAATATAAGCTCCAAATCTTAAACTAACATTTCCTCTCCCTAATCTTTTTCAGTCTAGTTAAATTATACAGTACATTAGCTGTGCAATTTCTATGTATAATCACTGCATTGACAGCTGCTGGTGATAATCCTGGGGGTGCCATCTGCTCCTGCTTGGAATAGAGTCCCCTGTTTTGATTAGTAGTCATGTTTGATACTCAGCAGGGAGTCTTTGCTTCCTCCTCTCCCATTTCTTGAGGAGTTCCCACTACAGCGACCTCCATGAGTTCGGATGGGACCTTTTTCTCAAGCCATTCCAGGCTGCTCTTATCTTGGCTATGGGAGCGTTGGTTGTACTGATAAATTCATCTCCCTCACTTGCAGAAGAAAGGGTGTAAAACCCGTCTCTCAAGTAATAACATAAACCATTAACCGTGAGCAAGTAGTTTTGGGTTGGTTTTGGTTTTGGTTTTTTTGTCTTTTTTTTTTTTTTTTTTTGGAGCTGGTTTCTCCTGCACCATATGGTGACTTTCCAGTGAGCATGTACGTATGGCTGTCAAAGGAACAGCAGCAAGCACTAGTACTACATCATACCAAGAAGAGTGATGCAAGTCAGCTGCATCTCTGTAGTGGTAAGGACTTTTTAAAGAGGCCTGGACTCCTTGGCCTCTACTATCTCTGCATACAAAATAAGCATTTGTTTTCTCCTGTCAAATGCCAAATGAATAATCACCTTGTTTTTTTCTCAAAACACCTTCTGTGGACAACATAAAAATTGCTGGTTTTGCTGGGTGTGTAAGAGGAGCATAGCACTTTTTGCCAGTTGATTGGCCAAGTACTTTGTGTGGGAACCAGAACACAACCCTAAATTTTAGATATATAAATCTGAGCTTTGTACTGGTTATGCTGCTGTGGCAGAGCCACACAGATCATGTATTTAGTGTTGTTTCCGAGTAGATTGTTTTGATCACTCAACACTTGCCTAACTCTTGCTGTGAATATTTTAACACTATTTAGCTATTCCTGCCTTCTTGTTGCAACCCAGCCCTCATCATTTTCTCATCTACTGCCTCACCACTTACAGCCTGGACAACAGACCTGAAGTCAAAACCACGTTTGCTTTGGCACTCACTCCCCTTTCCCTGCCCTCCATTTCCTGCTGTGGGTTTTTTATGCATTTCTTACTGGTACCAGGTCAGCCTTTGCCAGGGGTGCTGGGACCAGGGAACACGAGTTTTGTTCATTGCAATTTGGTAAGAACCCACTACTTAAAAAGCGTTCTGTACATCTTGGACCACAAACACTGGGTGTGTTAGGGAATAAGGTGTTGCTGAACCTTGATATAAATGGGCACAGAAGGGAAGATTCTGCCATGTACTCATGCAGCTGTCTTGGAAACCTAAAGCAGCAATATTTTGGCTGTATAACATGGTAACAACCACATCTATTTTATGAAATATGCTGTATCATTTTGCTTTATTAACTGTTTACCTGATGTGACATGAGTGATGTAAAGAAGTTAGTTTTTTAGTTTAAAAAAAATATACAGTTGTTTAAGAGTGATACTGTTAGTTTTTAAACCTGGTGGCTCTTTTTCTTTACACTTTTTTTTTTTTTTTTAAAAAGTTACTTGCTCAGTTCAGTCATTTCAAAATCATTCTAGAGTACTTCTTTTGGATTCTGTGCAGTAGAGAGCTGCACAGAATGAATCAATTTAAGAAGTGGATTTTGAGGAAGCCTGAAAGGGTTCAAGTGCCTGGTTCCTCTCTAACTTAAATTAGAGGCAGACAAACACAGCCTCTGCA
>NW_008604772.1:67148-100134 GCF_000691845.1 Merops nubicus
TGAACACCCAAAGCCATGGAACATATAAAAGTGTATTTACCATTAAAAGGAATAAAAGCTGTAATCTCACATGGGCTGCAGATTCCTCATTTGTCAAAATAATACCATTATCTTTGTTAATAATTATAAGGATTTATCAGATGAGTTAGGAAAAAAGTTAGTTACAAAAAAGAGAACTTATCCCACATGGTACAGGCAAGTTGTCTGGGCTGTCCTCCATAGTCCTGCAGATTTAGAAAAATTGTTGCTTCCAAAAGCACTGTACTTTTCAAACCCAAAACTATTGCATGCTCCCAAGGAAAAATGGTTGCTTAGAAATATACTTACTGGTTTTGATGAAATGCTTCTTTCTCTAGTGAAAAAACTCCAGTTACATGACAGGCTGGGGATAGGAGTGGAACTTAGAGCTGAAGAGGATTTTCATAGTTTTTTTTTTCTTTCCTGTACTTTTCAGAGTTTGTTTTGCTGTGGCTAAACTCTTAGCTTAGCTCCCCTATTACAAAGTTTTCTGTAACCATAAATGGTAAGGTATGAAAGAGCACTGTCCTTTTTGAGATTAATTGCTGAAAACCAGGAAGCCACAATACTAAGGCTGACTACAGCTGAAGAGACTGAGATTTTTCATACCCTACAGCTCATTTAGCACCTTCCCCAGGTGGACTTGTGATAAGCTATGGTCCTGCTCCTCTTGTACAGCTTTTTACTTGAGAAATCTGATCAGTCTTTTGAGTAACATTTAAGGAATTCACTGTCTGTGATCAGTGGTACTGATCCTTTATTCTTTGTATGTAAGCTGTGAATAGCTGTGTGTGAATGCTTGGTTGCTGCTAGTTTTGGTCAGTTCGGATGCAAAAGGTGTTAAAATTTTGCCTGTATATCAGAGCCCTATAGAAGAGAACAAAACTTCTATCTTGCCATAGATATATTACTGTCCAGCATGTTCCTATGGTTGAAAAACCGAGTCTGCTTCTGGGACGTACATAGAGATGACTCCTAGCACAGTGCTTCATAGGAGAGCTAAAGAAATATTTTTTTTTGAGAGAGATGAAAACTCTTTTATTGAGAGACTAAAGAAATCGAAATTACTTAGTCCAGTAGAAGCATTAAGAGTATTCTGACCATTGTAAACAAGAATAGGATCCCCTCTGCCCTGCTTTCATTGTAGCTAATAATTAGCTGGTTCAGCCTAAGCTGATCCTAGGGGCTTGCTTGTGGTACAAGATTTGAAGCTGACATGTTCAGAGACTTCACACTGTCTGAGGGTAACAGATGAATCTCTCCCAAAAGGACCTTTTCTATCATTATTGATGCAGAAGAGAGCACACAAAGCTAAGTTGGATTTAGATAACTGTCTGTTAGACACTTAAAGCTAAGTAAGATGAAGGTTCCTATTATCATCTGTATTGGAAAGATTTATGATCATGGTCACTTTTTAATATTTGGGAAGTGATATAGCTAAATTGTAAGGAAGGCATTTGAAGTTTGGAAAAGTGGCCTTATGAACAAAACTTATTCCCATATAAAACATGATCTGGTTGAGTAGAGATTTTTGATCTTTTTTTTGATGCTTGGAAAACAAGATAGGATATTTCAAAGACACAGGCTCTGGCTCAAGCAAAAGTCATGCTTTAAACGAGGAATTTTTGGGACTGATTTTGGGGTTCTGTGATTCCACAGTCAAGGTAAAAAACAATGAATGAAATTTGTGAATCTTCAAGGCTGGCTACCTCTTCTACCTGCATTGCTTTAACCTCAATGGTTAATACACATGGATTAATCTTGTACTGCTGCACTGAAAAATTAACAGAAAATTGTAGATTCCACAGGCAAAAGAGATGTTAGATTTTTCAAGTTGCTCAGTGTACTGAAGGAGGTGGTGGTAGAATGCTCTGGCTCAGCTGGTGACACACTGGTGATCTGATAAGCAGAAGCCATGCTCCAAGTCTGGTGCTACCCATTTCCTTTTGCTTGTCTCCTTTCCTCTCACATACACTGCAGAGGTGCAAGTCTGGGTGGGCACTGGCTCTCAGAACTAACCCAGTCAAACAGTGTGGGAGCTACAGGGAGGTGCTGTGATGATACCCACTTCTAACCTTGGAATATTCCAGTGTGCTGCTGACCTGTACCAAGTGATGAGTATGCATGAGAGCTGTATTGGTGGGAAGCCAATTGTTATATTGGAAACTAATTCTGTCACAGCCTAAAATAGTTTCAGTCTTATTAAAATTACATAGAATATGTTCTATTTCTTGAGGGAACCATCTAGTTGTTGAAATGACCATGCTGTTTCCCCCCGGTGTTTCTTTCCCTGTAAAGAGCTGCAGTGGTCGCTCCTCCTCTAGCCTTGCTCTTGGCAATCCTGGTGGGACACCATGAGCCAGCTCACCTGCTTCTTCATGGCAGGATTTCCCTGCTCTCAGAGGAGGGTGGGACCACCAGTAGCCTCTGCATGTAGGACCTGCTGCTGGGACACTGATTCGCTGCTTCTTTGGAAGCTGTGTCACTGGTGATTCAGTTTCTCCTGGCCTTACACTGACCCAGAGCGGGGATGTGGGGTCCCTGCTGGGGAGGCCACGTTCCCCGAGTGCTCCGAGTGTGGGTGGCAGAGCAAGTCAAGGCCAGCTGGGGACAAAGGAGCGAAAGGCACTAGCCCCTGTTGGTATACCATCATTTTGCCATTACTGGTTTTAGCCAAGATAAAAAATTTTGCAGGGGCCTTCCCAGGCTTTGCCTGAGGTGCTCTTTTAATGTTTGATCCCTGACTATAATTGAGGGAGGAAAAAGGGAAGACTAATGATGTCAGAGTAGATTTTTCAAATACTCCATTTCAAATCTTAACAAGTTCTTTTCAATGTCTTGCTTCCCACTTATTTTATTCCCATGTATTAAACCCTTTGGCTAAGGCCAAAAGAAATGACATTTGAGAGCTAATTTTCCATGATTCTTTTAAAAATGGGCAATGCTTTCAACTTGGAAAATCTGCTGTGTCTATAAGTTAGTGAAGTGTCTACACTTAGAATTGTCAGTCTCCAGAACTGCAAAAAGCTATCAGGCAAATTAAAGAGAATTAAGTTTAATATGTCTTGAGGAGTTATCTTCTGCATAAGTGCTAATGAAAGAAAAAACTCGGGGGAGAAGGCATGTGACTCTAAAAGAGAAATTGTGTAAACGTTAGCAGATTGTTGTTCTGTTTTGTAAATAAAAATATTAAGTGACTGTAAAGGTTACAGCAGTGGCAGGGGAAGAGTTTCTGTTGTATTTTTCTGTACTAATTTGTAAGGGGCACTCAAACTCTTGTCCTTTGGGCATCATCTGTGTTGTCAAATGCTTTGTTCCAGCTCCCTTCTGTGTCTGTGAGGGCCACCTCATTGCAGGCGTGTGGTATTTCAGAGAACTCTCAGTCCTCCCAAGGTATTGGACTGACTTGGCTGTGATTCAGAAGCTTCAGGGGAGCTCAAGAGGGTCTGGTTTGACCCCACGTGCTACTGAACAGTTTGTGGCTGTGACATCACATGAACTAAACTTATTTTGTGTTTGTGGGTGACCTGTTAGACATTAGGCTGTCCCATGTAACAAGTGGGTCTTCCTGGAAGTCCCTAAGGAAGCAGAAGTGACGGACTTTGCAAACTGAACTCCCTTTTGGCTCCAATGTAAAGAGTAGTTCAGGAGTTACAAAGGGAAAAGGGAAAACAAAACAAAAAGGAACTAATGACTGTTTCTTTTAGATGGTCAGAAGTGCTTATTCCATTCTTCTCAGATGATCATCCGTAAGTGTTGTTTTCATGTTAGGGCATAACTTAATGACTTTGAGACAGTTTAATAAGGTTTGCCATTATATTTCCAGGGTTTTCTGGTGCTTCTGAAGAATCAGTGAACTGTGAAATAGGAACAGTTATTTGGATCTTTAGAGAGAGCCACAAAGTTATTAGCTCTCCCTTTCCTAATTGAAACATGTTCATAGTTTAGAACATTGTCATTTTTAATGGGCATCATAAAGAGAAGCTGCAGCTCTTGAACAAAGAACAATCACACACAAAAAATTGAGTTAGGAGAAGGAGGATGTCTTAAGTGTTGGCATGTCTAAATCAGACACGGGGAAACTTTAGGACTCAGCTGCTTCCTTTTAAGTACCTAGATTAACAAACTGTTTACTGGACTTACTGATTTGTTCTTAATAATGTTATTCAAGATAGAGGAGCCAATATTTAAAAAAACCCAATCACCATGACAAAAAAAAAAAGGGAAGAAATCAACAGACCATAATGAACTCACACCACATTGTATAGAACTTGCAATTTTGAGTGTAGAAGTATTTTACAAAGGGAGGTTGTTGTTTGTTTTTTGTCCTCGCTTTACTAGTTGGGCACAAGGAGGTTACTGCCCTTTGCCTAGCAAGTGCAAGGCAATTAGATGACTGGGTTTGTGGAGTTTCTGCACCTTGCTCTGCCTAGCTCTCAGAGGTTGCTGAGACCATGGCCCCTTCCACCATACTCCTTTTATCTGTCAGAGTGAGTCCTGGTATCTCACTGATTGATGCTGAGCTGTATTGACGGAAGCAAGCAGACCTAAATAGCAAATTGTTGGTGTAGTCAGGAATTGGTGTCTGTGTTTGTCTGAAAGTGTCTCTCAGGCACATACTGTGTATCATGCTTCACTTGATGCTGATGGGAACTTGATACAAAGCTTGAGTTGCACCTCCTTTCAGGTAAGCAGAAGCTGCTAGGAGCACAGACTCATGTTCAGCTTGTCCCATTCTGGTTAACTCCAGCAGGGAGCAAATATAAGGCCTTGTGAACTTCCTGCAGCAGTTCTGATAGGGTAAAGGATGAGATATGGTGCACAGGTACAATCTGGCCGTGCTGGGAAGCATAGGCATTGCCAGGTCATCGGGGCAGATGCTTATCCCAAGTGGGATGAGTGCTGACTCTGGTAGCATTGCTGACAGAGCCCAGGGAGCAGTATAGCTCTGTGCAATCCAGTGGCTTCTCAATCTGTCAGAACTACTGTATATGCCATTTGCAGACCTCCAGTTGAGCAAATCCAGTGTGTTTTGCATGATTTCCTTTACTGTCTGCATTCTGGACATCTATTTATAGTGTCATACCGGAATAATAAAAACTTTGTTCTTTACTGGCTTGAGGGAGAACCTGTTTTGGGAGGCCTCAATAGTGATAACTTGAGTATAAGGCATATATCATAGGTGTCATTTTGTTGTTGTTTATCAAATAATCCTTTGAAGTCAGGGCAGCTGACAGAGTGCATGTGAACTGCCTGTTGATATGGAACAGTTGGAGGAGCCTGTTGCTGCCTGCTGTGACCCCTGATGCTGTTGCTCCCTTTGCTGGGAGCTCTGCTCCCTGATGTGCTGCTGCTGTTAACCATGAGTAAGGCGCTTCCTACCTCTTTGTCCATGCCCCTCTTACTGCTGTCACACCTTTATTGCTCTCCTGTACTTGGAAAGGGGGATTGAGAGGAGGGGACGTGCTAGCCTTCGGCTTCCTATGCTTCCCAAATACACAATACTGTAAGTGTGTCAGTCTTCTGCAGTGATTGATGAAGCTTCCAGAAAAGAGAGAGAGCATAGTGCTGGAGAGGGCAAGGTTCCTATTTTTTCTGCAGTAAAATTGCTCAAAGGAAGGATAAAGAGAAATAGTCAAATGGAAATATTTTATTAAATGCCCTTTGTTTCTGTTTCATACTTTTTCTGTACAGAAAAGTTCACAATTTGTTTTTTCTTTCTTTTGCCCTAAGTCAGGCTGATAAAAGGAATTAAAGTAAATCTTCTTTTCCTCAACATTATTCTTTTGTTGCAGAAAGTTACTGTAAATTAGACTGCCATCTATAAATAATAGCACTGATCTTGTGTTCCCTGAAGCATTTAAATCTCCTTTTGCAGAGCAGTTCCAATACTTAGGCATTTTAGCTGCTTTACTATACACTTTCATAAAAGTAACATTACTTTGAACTCTTCCTTTACCTGGGGAGTTGTAATCCATTTCAAAGTAATGTTGCCCCAAGAAGTTAACAACAGATACGTTTTAGGCTTATGGAGCAATTTCCACTGTGATTAAACACTCTAAATGAGCTGTTGGTAGGAGAGACCATTAATGATGCCTGTGCAAGAGGGGTGGTCATGCACACTGCCACTACAGCAACCTGTCACTGGACTTCTCCAAGACTTGTGGCAGGTCTCAGCTGATGAGTGCCTGACATGCCTGGCAGATTAGGGAGCAGAGTTTGATCTGTTTGTGCAGATCCACTGGTTGAAGTACATTTACTCTGTACTTATGTAGAGAAACAAAAGCCTCTGCTGCTGTGTGTCTGGAGAATGGGAGAGGAGTGCTGGAGGGAGATGTCTGGCAGGAATTTGGTGGAGAAAATTGCTTAGAAATGTTCTTTTTCACACATCAGAAGTTTAACTTCCTATCTTGACAGAATAAAGGCAGAAATTTAAGTAATTTCCAGACTTCTCCACTTTTTTGAATAGCCATGCTTTTGTGTTGGCAGTATTTTTAATTTCTAATCTTGGTCTTTGACCTTCTAGTACAATTTTTTGCTTCCTTGCCTTATTGATAAGTGGGGACTGAAACATCAAGACGTTAAATATGGATACTGGACAGGAGGAACACTTCCTCAGGGCAGGCACAGATGAAAGGTTACATGATGCTTGGTCGTTTTACTGACATTCCTGACCCCAGTTCTACTGCAGGGCTCTCTTCTTTTGGTGCAGCGCCTGGCTGGAACTGTGAGGTCCTGGTTCCCAGAAGTTGTGGTGAAGCAAATGGTTCTTGTGCTGCATGCGTGCGTTTGTGTCTTGGAGAAGGGGAAAAAGAGCTGATGGAAATACTGAACCCACGCCCTCCACCACAGAGAGCACAAAGGCCTTCTGTGCAGATTTAAGTTGCTCATCTTTACTTCCTCTTTTATCTTTGAGAAAGAACTTCTTTGAACCACGAAGACATACATCCTATTGGAAATAGATATATAGGCTGTATTTGCACTCAGTTTCTGCCTTCAGTTCTCCTCGTCAAGAAGGTTTGAGAGGATACCTGAGTGGGCTTGGTTCAGCTTGCATAGGTTTAATTACAACACCTTGACTTCTCTTTCACTAATAAAAATGTGCTTCTATAGGTGAATTCTTTTTCCTCTCAATGATTGTATGTAAATGTAGAGAAAAATCTATTGAAATCTGATTTAGTTTTGCCAGCTGTTTTGGGCTGAGTTGTCAGTCTTCAAAGATATGAATAATATGTGTGCTGTTCAAGGAAATAGTAATTTTTTTTTTTTTTTTTTGTGGTGAGATGTAACCAACAGACCTCACTCTGTAACTGGCAGCTTTCTTGATGTTAACTGTATATCTCTCCCTTGGACCCTACTGTTTTCACTGTTGTTCAGTTTCTTGGTTTCTGCGTTATTTCTGCTGACCCTGAAGTGTTGTGAGAAGGAATGGACTGATGAACCAAGGTAGAAACCTGTGGCCGTTGGGAGGAATTTTGTTTTTGCACATACCAGCTGCAGGAACCAGTGCCTGGAGAGGAAGAGAGGCTCTGCGGTGCCAGGAGGCTTTGCCAGAAGTGAAAGGCGTGAGTGCTTCATTTAGGAGGCGTGGTTAGTTTTTCTGCGTGTTTTGGAAATGCAGATGGACAGGACGAATTGCTGAACTGTCAGAACTAAATGTTTCAGCATGTCCTTCCTTTCAGGAAGGGATGTTCTGTTCTCTAGAGGGCTGGATGTGTTTAACAAGCCTTCAAGAAGGATGTTTGACCCAGGATGTGGAGGGAATTGCTTTGTCCTGGTTTTCCATGTTCTTAACCCTGAATGCAGGTGTGACTATGATAAGGACATTCCTTCTATTCCTGTAAATGCAGGTTGAGTATTTTTTTCCGCTCTCAAATGCAGTGAATACTGATGCTCACATGGTTTGTAGCCTCATTTTACAGACTCAGTTTATTGTAACACAGAGGATCATGACAAGCAAGATCTTTGAAGCTGGGTAGAGTCCCCTGTAGAGAGAAGTGTTTCTGTTGCACTTAAAAATGAGTACTTGGACATTTGGATTCCAATAGTGTGAGTTTTGCTTGCAGAAGAAGGGAGTTAACACTAAAAAGTTTTTTATCCTTCTCACCCTGTTCTCTGTCTCATTGTACTGTAAATAAACTGCAGTGAACAAGAATATATGAAAATTAGTTTCAGGTCATAGTTCTGATTGCCTAAGCCAGAGAAGATATTGAAGCCAAAAGCAATTTTAGGACAGTTCCCTAACATTTGTGCTAGAGTATGCTCCTGGTATCACTAGGGGAGGTTATTTTGTGATATGAAGTAATTGGAGGTGCCTTGGAGAAGAGACTAGAAATCTTCTATCCCAGACTCAAGTCCTTACTTCAGAATATGGATACTTTCCTCTTCTCACAGAGATTCCCCCTGCTCCCCATGGGCTTATTTGTCTGTAGACACAAGTTAAAAAAGTAGAAAAGCTCCAGCATGAATGGGAAATTGAGAGATGTTCATCTCTCACACTGTAAAACTGCAAAGAACAGGAGGATGTGTGTTGACCTGACAGGCAAAACTGCAAGACCCCTGTCCAAAACTGGTTGCCCAGAAGAGTTGTGGATGCTCCATCACTAGGTATGTTCAAGACCAGGTTAGATGGGGCTTTGAGCAACCTGGTCTACTGAGAGGTGTCGCTGCCCATGGCAGAGGGGTTTGGAACTGAATGATAGTTAAGATCGCTTCCAACTCAAACCATTCCATGATTAGTTCAGCCACCAAACTAAAATATCAACTATTTTTATATGACTGTTCTCAATAGAATTTTTTTTAAGACTTAGGAAAAGACAAGGGTTTTTTTGTTAATTTTTTACTGGTCTCAAAGCCTTTCCATCTAAAACAAATGTACAAACCCCAGCCCTTCATTAGTGAGCTTTGTTAATGGTGCTATGCACTTTAATGGGAACTTCTGGGACATTTTGCAGGCTTTGGAAACCTCCTTGTGAAATGCTGTGGCTTGCTACTTTAGGGCATATGCAGTGGCAACGTTTAATCTTTGTTATCTCTCATTGTACTTGCTCAGCAGCTCTGCGCTCCCAATGGATTTTTGTTCTTGGCAAAATTGTTTTATCCCCCTCAGGTTCTTTCAGTCTGCTGCTTTTCTCATTCAATTTCTATGTGAATAAGCTTTTTTTTTTTATTATTATTATTATTTTTTTTTTTTATTTTAGCTAAAGGATAGAAAAGGTGATAACTGTTTCCTGAATATGTGTGATCTGTTAGGAAAAACTGCACTGTTCAGGGGGATGGTGTGTGAAATAAGGGTACTCTGTAGTCATAGGCTTTGACCTGGGCCTCAAGTCAATGGTCATGACCTTGAGATATTTGAGGGGGAGCTCCAAAAAACTTAGACATTGCTTGCACTGACATGGTAGGTGCAGGAAGAGTGATAATTTTTCTGTGTATGTTTAGGATTTTAAGTACTAAGTAGTTACATATAAGGTGCCCTTTCTATAAAATGTTTTGCATCTTGCATTTGAATTCTCAAGATCAGACTCCTTCGAAGGTAACATGCCAGGATAACAGCTGCATGTGGAAACATCTTCATAGTTTCTTCATTAAAATATTTTGGAAATAACTAAGGACGTGCCAGCCAAAATCTCTTCAAAATCTGCAGAAACTAGCAAGTGACTATCCATGGGAACAGGCACTAGAATTGACTGTGATTTTTTGCAGAGTTTGCAAACTTCTTGTAGGATTTTAGAGCCAAGTTCAAGACACCAGAATAATCCACAAATTATTATAATAGAAACTATGATAAAAAGACATTTAAACCTAGAACATTGTGTGCTTGTGATCCAGATCACACAGCACATATCTGCGCGTTGGTCACCTGGTAAGACAATGCCCAAATAAGAAAATCAGGTGAATTTCTCATAGGATGCCCTGCTGATTTCTTTCACAGGCCAAAAAGCAAATGCATCCTAACTTCCACAAATCTGAACTCTGGCTGTGCTCACTGGATCAGTGCTAGAGCCGAGATAGCACGGGGACTAGAATTAGGTACGTGCCAAGAATTTAGGATGACACAATAGCCAGCTGCTCTTAACATATTGCCTCATTTGACTGCATTATGTTACCACAAGATGTATCCTAGCCCCACTCCTGTCTCTGTATAGCAGGGGTGCTGAGACAGTACTGTGTACCCTCAGCAGGTGCTCTGAAGGTGTGTTGTCCAATTCCTACTATTCTCCTTTTTGCATGTATAAAGGAAGATCCTTTCAAAGCAGTGGCCAGCAGTTTTCATGTAGTTGACTATTTCAACTTTGAGCTCCATGATATTGGGCTTGCATACACAAAAAAAGGTCTAGATGTTTTGTTGTGCAAACTGGGCAGTATGCTCTCCTTTAAATACTCTGGTTTCCTATAGACCTCTTCATTGCCTTTGACATTACAAATTTCTGGATAGCTCCAGAAATACAGTGAGCCTGTTGGGCTTATTTCTGAGACTGGAGTCAACCTCCCAGGTCCCTCAGAGCTTCCCCACACTTGGTACTATCTCAAGGATCATGATTTTGCCTTTCATTGTTTAGTTTCCTGCAAATACGGTTCTGTTCACCGTCGAACTTCTGGCTTTTCTCAATATACTTCATAGTCCACAGAGATTAGTAATGCGACTCTTCTAATGACTTTGGCCTGCTTTCTATTTTGCTGCAATTGTTCAGAACAGTCTTTTTAAAAATGGAGCAGAGAGGAGGGGGAAAGATTGACACTTTTCTAAGTGACAGCAGCCAATAGTCTAAAATAAACCAGATCTTGTGATGCTTCTCTTGAAAGTAACTTAGAAAACAACCTGATTTCTTCAGCATCTTCTTTTTGAAATAGCATGCTAGTGGGATGATGAAAACACCAGAAACAGGCGTGTAAGAGAGAGCGTGAATTTTTGGATTTGATATGGACTACTAAAATTTAGAGAATTTTTTGGAAGTAATTTCCTGGTTCCCTTATGGGCAACATGGTCAGCGTAGGAAAGGCTCTCTTATAGTTCAACAAAATAATACTTGTGGTCAAGCTGTAGAAGAAATTCTATGAGTTAAAGCTATATGGGAACCAGAATGGCAGAGATACAAGCGATTTTCTGTTAGGTCATTAAGGCTACTTGCTTTTCTGCTGAGAAACAGAAAGAAGACCAAAGGAAAATGAAAACTGGGGCGGGACAGAACAAATTATGAGAAGAGGTTACTTGAAGAGGGAAATAAAGGATGATAGAAAAGATCAGAAAAAAAATGAGGAATATTCAGCTTCCTTTCTCATGCCTATGACAGTTGTGGAGCTCAGTAATCATGACTCTGTGGGGATGATATCCGGCTAGGAAGATTAGAAACAGGAACCAAAATCTGTCATGAGACATGGCTGAAAGCTGATGTTGCCATAAGTACGTGCTGAGGCTGAGCTTTGCTTATCTCTAAGCCTGTGAATAGCTTTTGCAAACTAATGCTGCTTGCTTTTTTTTTTTTTTAACCCAGTACACTGCAAAGAGATAAGAAGCTGGAATACTTTAAAACTTCTTTGTCATCCATCACTCCATCTGGTTCAGAGCTTAGCGCACATCCTTCATCCTTCTCTGCTGTGCTGTAGAGCTAAATTTTATGGGATGTGTTTGGTCTCTCATAGTTCCTTATAGTGAAGAACAGTGTCACTTCAGGAATTATCTTGATGCATGTTACCTTTTACGTTTTGCCTCTCTCTTTAAGCATTTCAATTGCAAGGCAAATTGCCTGCTGTGTACCCTCGTGGCAATTCTTTCTATTAGAATACAGTCTGTGTAGCAGCGGGATATGCATAGCTGGGGACAGATACTGGTACCTGAAAAACAGAACCCAATTTTGAGGATTACTTGTGGGTAAACAGGAGATCAGGTCTTTGCCTACAGCCAAGTGGAACTGCTCCAGTGTACAGAAGGCTGGTCATAAGTCATGTGTGGACTTGCATACTGTTTGCTTTAAAGATGATTTTTTTTTTTTTTTTTTTTAATAGTAAAGCTGTATATGGGGAAAACCCTTCCAAATCCTACTGAGGACAGCAATCTGAGTTTTGGGCGTACTCTGAAGCAGTTTTGGGTTATGTTTTTTTTCGGTTGTGCTTTTATTTAGTTACTTTTTCCTGTAATGTGCCAATTGCTAAATACTAAAGTCTCCACCTGCCCCCTCTCATACTGACCTAATATTTCCTTGAGAAAATTACGTTAGTTTTTTAATCCCTATTGCTTTGTAAGCGTGGTCTTGAATTGTAGGATGAATTTTACTGAACCAAACTGACAACTTTCATTGAGGTGGACCAGGGAATCAAAACACAAGTTCACTGAGGGATGCTGGCAGTGCTTTTATCAGTTACTGAGAATGGCAAATCCTGCAGGTCTTGAAACTAGGGTAGGATGAGAAAAATACACACGGCCTGGAAGCCAGTATGGGAAATCAATATATCTGCTTACATCGGGTGCTTATCTAGAGCAGCACAGAGCCTTTTGTGTTTTGGGAAGTACGGTATCTTTCTGTGAGCACAGCCAAGATTTCAGATGAGCCCATGTCCCTGACATGGACACATTTTGTCCTTCAAGAATAGATTCAACTGTGAAAAAGAAAAAATAGAAATTCTTGTCTTCAGTACAATTCCTGTGCAGTTAGAATGTTGCAGTGCTGTTCAGGATCACAAGCACAGCATAGCGCGTAACAGAGGAGTACTCCCACCCTCCTTGGGATGTCTGTTTTTCCACCTCTGGCGGTTCAGGGTTGGGTGGGTTGTTAATGGGGTTGTAGGTGACTGTCAACGACATCCTCGACAATGTAGGCAGCAGTGCCACAGCACCAGCCAAGTGTGTCAAAATACATTTTTTTTTTCAGCTGCTGGCAGGTAATGAAACCAGAATTCCTTCTCCACCCATCGTTTGGAAGAGGCAAGTCATAAATGTTCGGCTTGGGTTGTTTTCTTCCTTTTTTTCCATGGTCTTCTGGAAATTCCAGTAGTCACTAGGTAAGGTGCAAATAGTTCCTGTGCTTAGGTACTAAAAGCCCAACAGAGAGTAGGAAGAAAAAAATGTCTCTAATGCTGTGTCAATATCTCAGAGAGCTCAACACATTTGCATGGTCTTTTCTGCTTCTACATGGAGGACACCTGATATTGATCTGTCATCAAAATTATCCAGGTAACACCCTCTGTTCTGGAAGTGTTCCAGTTAGATGTCAGAAGCACTCTTCTTTTTCTTTTTCTTTTTTTTTTTTTAATTGCAGTGTGTGCAGTATACATCATCTAAAAGTTTAATACAAACATTGTTGTTCAGACCTTGTCAAATAGTAATCTAGCCTTTCTGCTCCAAACCCAGGTTTTCTGGTAGCAAGGCTGATCTCCATAGACAGAGAAGGAGTTTTATTCTAGCTTCCACCTGGCTTTATGTGCTTGGGTCAGACTCCAGCACACAGTATTGCTCTGGGAACAGAAGTTGTGCATGTTGATTTTTTTCAGAGTTTGAAGGATAAACTAACTCTGATGTCTGTCTTGTATCAGCTTTCTCTGTAGCTCATTTAGCAAACCAACCCCACTGCTTCTCTTTTAGGAAATTTCTAGTGGTGAAATAGCTTGAAATTCCTCTGTGAAAATATACAGGTACTAGAAGCATATGAACTGAAGTTACTGATCTTCCTTTGCAAGTCAAAAGCTTTATTCTAGGTTGACACACATGCTTGCCATTCGATGAAAAGCTGGGGATGAGTTTGAACAGCAAATAGTCTCACCAGTCTTGGCAGCTCTGCCTTGTTTCATGGGAAACCCACATGAAATGAATAAAACACTGGTTATGAAGGAGACACAAAAGCTACATATCCATCTACTAAAATTGAATGTGAAGAGTCTCTTAGCTGAGCCTGTTGGTCCCCAGGGGACCCTGCAGCGGAGGCTGCCATTGCTGTGCTGTTGTTCAGTGACACCCAGCTCCGCCCCAGTTTGGGGGGAGCCTGGTTTCAGGAAGGGTAAGCAAGTAGCTATAGAGAGTAGGGGAGGGTGTTTGCTCTTCCCAGTATTGACTTAAAGTCACAGAATGGTAAGGGCTGGAGGGAACCTCTGGGGATCACCTCATCCGACCTCCAGGACAAAACAGGGCCACCAAGAGTGGGTTGCATAGGATAATTTCCACATGTGTTTGGAATCCCTCAAGAGAAGTAGACTCCATAACCTCTCTGGGCAGCCTGCTCTGGGCTAGGGACCTCCTGGCTTCCAGTTTGTGCCTGTTGCCCCTTATCCTGTCATTGGGTACCACTGAACAGAGTGTAGCCCCATCATCTTGCTCCCTGTCCTTTAGATACAAATAAGCATTGGCGAGATCCACTCTCAGTCTTCTCTTTTTCAGGCTGAACAGTCCCAGGTCTCTTAGCCTTTCCTTGTCAACGAGGAATGGACAGGGCTTTAGAAGTAAGGAATTTTTCTCAGTGCATTTAATTTGAATTTTAACCAATTGGACGACATTTCCTCTTGTGCTCTGGGTTCTTTTTCTCTCCTTTTCACTTCTTTTAAATGGGCAGATGAACTGCCTACTGAGTGACTAATGTCTGGAATTAATGCTTTCATACTTAATACCATTTTTATAGTGATTACTTTTTCTGTATGAATTTTTAATACTTAAATTGTATTTAATATTGGTGCAAGGAAATAGGAAGCCAAATGGGTGGGGGGAGGGCGGGAAGTGACTCTGCTTCTAAAAGCAACTGGTGAAGGTAAAAATACATGCAAGCATTGAGCTTGTATTTTCCTAATCAACCTCACACTGAGGCAAACAGTGGTGTGGTGGGTTTTTTTTGAGAACATGCTCATTCCTCAGCTGAGGGCCTATTGTCACATTGTGGGGACAAACTCCATTAAGCCGTGTTGCTTGGAAGCTCTGATGTACATAATTGATGAGTAGTAAGTCTCATAAATATTCACTGTATTATAACTTAATTTTAATCCAATTAATTGTCTACTGTTATCTGTTTCAGCTTCTCTTAAAACAGCATCGCTGTCCTCTGGAAATTAACTATTTAAGTTATAATATTACATCATTATGGTAGTATAGTGTAGCTTAAATTAATTTAAATCTGTGTTCAGATACTTTAAACACTTTGTGTCTGCTTAAACATGCACCAAGTAATTAATGGTTGAATGAATAAAAAGATAATTTGAATAAAAATTGAAGGTGTAAATAGAAGCATAATTGTTACTGGCTTAAAGTTTGTATGGCATGGAGCTAAATCACTTTTATTTCAATCACTTGAAATAAAATCTTGCTAAGGTGGTCTTGTACTGCACGTGACAACTGGAAGACAAGCTAAGTGTGAAGAGAAGGAAAATTTTAAGTGTTGCTATTTGGATGCAAGAAAGTGCAAATAACCACAAAACACTTCTTAAAATAGAAAAGCTTTTTTTTTTTTTTTTCTCTTCTCCTGAGTTTCTGGTGTATTTGCACATTCTGCAAGTACATTTCCTGGACTCAAAGCTTCTGTTGAAACTTTGCTTTGAATTCTGTTAGTTTACTTTCTACTAGATGTTAAACCAGGTAGCTGATGAACAATAAATATAACTGAAGCTGTAGCGTTTGCACGAGTTCAGAATGATGCATAGAAGATACAGAGGATGCTGCAAGTGACTTCTGCAGTTCTATTGCACGGGGATGGATCTACCCATTGAGATGTCTATTTCTTCATTGGAGATTGAAGACAGTAAAAATTTTCCGTGTGCTCAGAAACTTGGCTTTAGTGTGTATTAAAACTTCAAGTAGTAACTTAGAAGAGTAAATCTCAAATTATATTTGAAAGGGACAGCTACTTTTTTAGTTCTATCGCAAGAAGCCAAATGGTTGCTCCACTACTATTTTAAGGCAGTACTATAAGGCATTGTTTGAACAACTGCAAATGATCATGGATATCTCTTTGCTCATATGTACAGCATGTAAAGATCATCTTTGTTCTGCATTTCAAATACTTGTCTTGGAAAATGTCATCAAATTACATGCCACATGCAGCAGTATTCCTGCAAGCAGATCAATACCTCTGAGCAGAAACATCCAAAAGCGATTACTTCAGTGCTTTTAATTTAATTTTTAAGCTGGCTAGCATATTTTTTATTAATTAACTTCTATTGTTCTGAATAACTGTATGTGTTCGAAGCAGAAGATGCAAACATAGCATGGCAGGCATACCAGCTAGTATGGTTTGTGGAAAAGGTGCAGTTACATGGGCTTCAGTGAGCCCTGAGTCCCTGAGAAATTAGCACAGCTCTTGCTGAGGTCCTGTCATCCTCCCCTAGTTCTCATGACTCAATATCATTTAACATTGGCCATCGTGTTCTATACGCGTATATTACCAGAGTTTTGAAGCATGTCTTTATGTAAGCATTGTCTGGAATAATAAATCTTGTCTTCAGTGTTTTCAGAGTTAAGCTGAAGTGGACAAACTTGCAAACTCAAAGCAGTGAGGTTATGCATTTGATGTGCTGCTGTACAGTACTGTAGCTTTGAAGTCTAGATTTCTGGTCTCTGCACGAAACACTGATGGAAACCTGTATGTTGTGGCGTAGGCAACTACAGCAGTTGGGTGTAAATCAGGGCAACGAGTGAGAAGCAGCTTTCAGGCAAGCAATCAGTTGGATTAGCCACTGGATCATGGATTCAAGCTCCCAGTTCTGTATTGTACCTTGGGAGGATGAGGGAGCCCTGCACTATGCTGTTGACTTGCTCAGGCTACTTGTGAATGCAGTGGGTCTTTTCTTGTGCCTCAAACTCTGACTGGAACCTTAGATTTTGCATTAGCTAATTAACCTGCTTCTCAGCTACTGAGTACAGCAAATATGCAATATATACCATACGTACTATGCATTCATGCTTTTATTGTTTAGCCTTGCTGTGACAGACCATGACAGTGGATATTGTAAGTTTTTCAGAAAACATATCTCAAAAGATGGGACAGGAGAGAGAGTAATTCTAGACTTGCTACAGGAGCTGAAATGCAGAGAGGATAAATGATTTCCCAACAACAGGTCTTGCATATTGAGCTTGGACCTCATGCATGATTTCCTTTGCTTCAGAGCATCACTTCTACAGTTCATGCCATTGCACAGGCAAACCTTGTAGGGAAACCATTACTCTCCTGGCTGGAAAAAGGGGAAAGCTACTATAAGCTGATGGAGGGTTATTATATGCCTTTCAGTATGTTGCAAAAAAATAAGTTGAATAATCAATTTGGCAAAAGTAAAGCTTTCCGTGGCTACGTAAGAGAAAGTTATTTGGTGTAAGTTAGTCCCAGGAACAGGTCTGTGTGAGGGCAGCTGGAAGCCGTGGGTGGGTGAGCAGTGCTGGCTGGCTGCTGTCTCGGCTGCTGGCCCTGCCTTGTTAATAATGGAGCAGCGCTGGCAGCTGCCTTCAGCACCTGGCCTGGAAACGCCCCCTGAAGGCGAATATCCCCCAGCAAGGTCTTATGTAGTCCCACAGCTGAGGAAGGATCATCGTACACTAGAAGTAGTGTACTCATTTGCACCCATAAAATGCCTCCTTGTCTATGTAAGCTCCAGGGCTTGGTACTGTGAGGTTGCTGGGTGCCCTGCACATCTAGCACTGCAATTCTGCAGTCCCAAAAGCTCTGCTTTTCACACGGTGGAAGGAGCTTAGCCTAACTGATCAGAGAGGAGGAATTTAGTTCTGTGTTGAGGTTTTTGACCTTGTGACTAGTGTAACCAAATGCCTTTCATGGTTCTTGTCAGCTGGAAACTGCTACAGAAGAACATGAATATATAATACATCCATTATCAGAAGGCAGCTTTCTGTGGAGAGGAAGAAAGAGAGAAAAATGTATTCATGATCTACATTGCAACAATAAAATATTTGGCGTGGAAGGGGGAAGCATAATGCCTAAATACTGTATTATTTATTTGGGAGTAGGTACTAAGCTATTTGCTGTCCTGTAAAAGTCTTGGTCACTATACGTTTTTTTACTGTTTTCTGTTCAGCTGTACCTATCTTTTTTTTCTTTCCTTTTAAATGAAATCAGCTGATCTGTCACTGAACAAGTTAAGGCAGAAGTGTAGTAACTTTACAATATAGACACATACTAAATTCACATCAGTGTAGACTGTAGTCACTTATTAAAAAGTTGAATTTGAAATGTCATGGCACTGAGGGTTCAGAGAGATATACTGGGCTGTGCTGCTTTAAATAGGTACAGTGAACTCCCTGGAAAAAACTCAGGCTGGTGTCAGTTGAACATTTGGTCAAAAACTCCTAAGTGGTTAATATTCCATTGGTTCAGTTGGAGAGTAGCTGTTGAAGAAATTGTAGCTACATGTGAACAAATGATTCTGCAAAGTGTTGGAAAGCAGGATTTCAGTTTGGTTGTATGGAGATGTCCGTAATCTTAGTCAATAGGTTTTCATGCCTTTTGTTCTTTGGCCAGTATTTATTTTACTGCAAATTTGAAGAAACTGCATGATCACAAATAAAATAAGTCATGCTGAAATATTTCAAGTGGAACAATTTTATATGTAGTTTAATTTCATGCTCTAACACTTTTCTTTAGAGACTGTTTTGAATTTTCAAAACTTATAAACTTGTGAGACTTTTCATATCACTCATGCTATAAAAGATGTATAAAAATGATGGCAAATGTGAATGTTGGGTTCACAGATGAAATAATAAAATGTTCTTTCTGCACCTACTGTAAGTTAAAAAGCATTTGTAGAAAAATGAGCAGAAAACAATGCAGCTAACCTTTATTTGAAGTTATATATATGTATGTATTGCAGAAAATTGGAAAGAATTTTCATTTATAATTTAGGATGAGTACAAGATTTGCCCTTCCAACATTCATATTCTATGTTGAAAACTAGGAATCATCTCCTGTGTTCATAGTATTTGTTTATTTCCTTTGCTGAAGTATTTAAGTAAAAAGTGATATTAGGTATTCAGTCTTTCCAGGGTTCTCTTCTGTGGTGGAGTTTTTTTGATGGATTTTTGTTTTATTTTTAATAGTTTTATTTCTCAATATCAAACACTTGAAAAGCATGGAGGGCATTAAATTTGTACAAACTGGACTTTATGGATTGGATTAGGCTGCAGCTTGGCAAATTCAAACAAGGAAAAGCATGGGATCTTGGTAGGACCCAGTGACCCTTCATAATTTGGGAGCACTGCATCCGAATCCATTTTTTTATCTTCTATCTAATCTTCTTCAAAGTTCATTCTTCACCCAGTCCTGCAACTTGATGCAGACTACATAAGAAGTGAAGCACAGTGGACAAGATTCTCCTTTGAGGAAATAACGAGGGTATAGTGTTTTCCTGTCATTCCTCTGCATTGGATCCAAAATTGCCAAGAGCATGTCTCGGGCATCTTTCCCATGGCTTGTTTTATTGGAGGGTGAGTTTCCAGTCTACTCAGTAAGCTACAGGATTCATTGCCTGGCTTCTGTGATCTCTAGATTAAGAGAAGACAAGTAGTAGGTTGTGATGCAGAGGGGAGACTGGGTTTTGGTGAGTTGAACCAGCTCAAGCGTACCCTTGTAAATGAACTTTGAGAGACTGGTCAAGTCTCCAGTTCTTTTGGCTTCCGATAACTATGTACCACTTACATTCATGAATAAAAAGATTACAGGAAAAGGTTGGTTCATTGATATCAAGGAAATTTACACTTAATATTCTTCAGTGTTGCTTGTTTTGTCATGTGTAACATTTCTTCATTGAAGTGGCTATGTACAGTTGTCTAGACAACTTTTTATCTTTGTTAAATCCTGATTTTTATTTTTTTTTTTTTGTTTGTTCTGTTTTGGAGCTTTATAAGGTCACTTTGGTACAGTAGAAGCTATTTAAAATCTTAATATTGATTGCATGTAGAAGTTAAATTGACTGTAGTTCTTAAACTATTCCCCAAGCACACAGAGTACCACAAATAACCATGGTTCAGCAAGCAAGCATTGGAATACATCTTGCTGCATTAAAGCATTTGGAAAAGAATATAAATTGCTGTAGTGTTCAACTCAGTGTGGTCATGACCTCAGGTCAAGAGATTTTAAAAAAGCCTTTTTCTTATTTGTTTGATGGATTAACTTCTACTGCAAATATAAGAAATAGCATTCTGTGGAGCAAAATAAGCATTATGGAGAAAAAGCATGTGTGAAAATAGCTGGAATCACTTGTCCTTTTTTTTTTTTTTTTTTTAGATTTCCTGATTAACTGCATTATAACAGATTATAGCCTTGATGACACCTGTCTAGCTTTTAACTGTTGGTGTCTCTTCTGCTGCCTTTCCAGATGCAAACAGCATCAACAGGGGGTACAAAAGATGTACAGAGGCTAAAGAAACTAAAATAAATCAGTGTACAGTCATGTCTGAGCTATTCCAGGGGATATGACTTTTGAGATAACTATGCCTTTCAGAGTTGGGTGGGTTTTTTTGTATTTGTTTTCGTTTTTCAAAACTCAATTACACTTAAAGGCATCCTAGGATGAAAAACATAGTGGTTTGAACAAATGATCTCCTGCTGCTGTGTTTTGAACTCCTGAAAGGATTAAAGTGAAATGACTACAAGTATAGAAAAAGTAAAATGAAATTTTAAAGCCATCTCTAATGAATGAAATATTCTTATAAATTCATATTGAATAACTCAAAACAGATCGTTTAGAGGAGTTATTGAGAATATCATATAGTAGTATTTACATGGAAAACTAACTGGCTGATTCCTTGGAAGCAAACCAGATCCTAGAACTGCTGCCAAAACAGTACAGGCTGTTAAACAGGAAGATGGGGAAAGTAAAAGTCCTTGTTCAGCAGTTATGTCTTGTCCTGTTCCCCTCGCCTCTTAGAGCTCTCCTATCTTCCTTCCTCTGGAGTCCTCAGGAGCCCTTTCTCTGTACTTGGTGGGGGTCTTGCTTCTAGATGTAGTTTCAGCTTTTGTTCTCTACTCTTGGTTTTTTGCACACAAATGTGTGCTTGCTCTAGCATACATGAAAATGAGTTAAATGATTGTGGAGAGACAAAAGTTTAAGAGAAAGAAGTACAGAGAGTGAAAGACTGGAGGGGACAAGGGAAATAACCAAGTGTTAATATGGTTTTGATCTGAGCTCAGAAGATCATGTGTTCTCTGTGCTGAGGGGAAAAGGAACAGCTATCCTTCTACTTGTTTGAGTCCCAGGAAAATGGAGTGTGAAGTTACACAGTGCTGGGCATCACCTGTATCACTGATCCTCACAGCTTGTTCTAGTTTGATGCCACTTTCTGTGGTGGCAAGGGAAGGAGATCTGTATCTGAAAATAGGTCTGGATGCCAGACATCTGAAAAAACTCATGTCAGTTTGTTGTTGTTGCAAAGACCTAGAAGTCTGTGGAATCTTTTTGGTTTACTAATCTTCATCAGCCTTCTAAAGCATTCCCCTCTGCCACTTCCCTTCTTCTTTCTGCTATGGTAGCCTTAGACTGTTCAGGAATTCACATCTGTATTTATAACAGTGGTTGATCTAACCTGATAACTCTCCACACAGAGCACTGAGTTCAGCAGTTGGAAATGCTTTTGACTTCTCAGCATGTCAGAGGATGTTAAAGAGGTAACAGTCTCCCTCCTGGATATGCTGCTGAAGTTTCCATGTGGTTTTGCTCCTAATGAAGAGTTGTTAAGAAATATAACTGGTGTTTTTGGTTTTCCCTATCAACTTTCAGTTGAGAAGTTCAAGCCTGATGGGATACATACCATACTTCTTCCGTGCTCTACATTATGCTCAAAATTTAGCATGGGAGATGATCCAGATGAATTTGTTCTTAGCCATCAGCTCTGTGTTGTTCTAGGGCCAGTGGACATGCAGCCTGTAATTGCAGCTTGAGCTGTTGTTCAGCTCAGTTTTCTGCTATTTTCAATAAAGCAAGCCTGCTGAAAGCAAATTGTATCCTCATTAGGATTAATTAATAGTTGCCAAAGAACTTCATGTTATGCTTTGCACAGAGCAATAAACTGAAATATTGTCCAGCTGCAGACTTAATGCCAAACTGCAGAGAGAGCCAGATGCTCTATAGAAATAGTTCTGCAGACTCTAGCACTTTCTTTGCTTTTTGTGCTCTTCCAAATGGCTGTTGTTGCTTTCATTTTTTATTCAGACTAGGAGAACTTGTGAAGTCAGGTGGGTCAGATCCTAATGCCCTGGGAATCAGGGTAAGGTTGGAAACTTTACCCTGGAGACAGTTATATTTCTTAAATTTGATTCTCACAACATGTTTCCTGAGGTTGATCTGTTCCAGAGTTGTTTTGGCCTTTGGTGATAAGACTTCTGATAACCTTTATTTATTTGTACAGCTTGCTGAAATATTTTCTTCTTGAAAGCCATCAAAATAACTTCTAGGTACTGAGAGCAGAGATGGTGAGGCATCAATTAGCTTTGCTCTGCTCTTTCAGGTCCTACAAAACTTTGTGTTTTCATCAGCATTGTTCTCTTTAAAGTTTAGTTAATGCCCACAGGACAAAAATCTGTTGCAACCCGAATGTGATACTGGTAGCCCCCATCTCCTAACAGAAAAGGCATGGTAGCTGAAGGAGGCCTGTGTGAGTGAGTGAGACTGCTAGGAACAAAGCCACCAAGGGATGCCACATGTTTGCTGCTGAGGCGGCTGTGCGGCAACAAGTCTGAGGGAGACTCTGAAGTTGCCACAGGCCCCCCAACCCCATGTCCTTCAGAGCGCCTTGTCTAATGCACTTATCGTTCCCTGGGCCACCACCAAGGATGCAGATCCCGCAGTCATTTCTATTGACTGTTTCTCTGAGAGCAGTGGGAGATGTTACGTTGTGCATAAAGCTGTTCTCTGCTGTTGGTAAAATGAAATATTGGTTTGTCTTAATTTCAGAATTATTTCATCTTGATCCAAAGTTTTACCTGATGTCAGATCAAATTAAGCCTACCCACGTCTATCAGAAAGCCTATCCATTGCACAGGACTGAGAGGGCTTTTGATTTTGTTGGCATTTGCAGTACTGTGCTTATCTGTTCCTGTTAAGCATCAGCTGTGAACCCAGCACTCTGCAAGCTGTGGAGCAGGATGTAGTACTTCTTCCAGGGGAGCAGGAATTTTCCTGGGGGTTGGTTTTGATCTGATGTTCAGAATTAAATAGCTCTGAATAAAAGAGAAATAACAGCAGTGAGAAGGTTAGCTTGCTGTGTCCTTTTGCCTGTCCCCAGGTAGGGTATTTGTGTGCATGCAGGTCCTCGCAAGGCCTTGGGGTGGCAGGAGTAAAGCCCCACTCGCTGCTTCCGTCTGCCTGTCGCTTCTTGCACTGGCTGGCGGCCAAGGCCCCTTCCAGATACGTCAAACAACTTGGCCATGCGAGCAGAAGGGGTGCTAGGAGAGCAGTTCTGCTCTCTAAACACCAGGAAGTTGCTGTTCAGTTTGCTCTTGGTGTTTCTCAAGGACTTGTGGGAGCTGGGATGAAGTGTGGCATTCCGAGTGCTGGCTGGCACGGGGAGCTCCTGTGCCAAGTGCAGCCAGCGAGGGCTGCCCGTGTCCTCGAAGCGCTGTGAAGAAGTTAAGCAAGGTGGGCATGGTTTACTTGTGCTGCTGATGTAACCACTATGCAGACCACTTCAGGGTGTCATCCATGGCTGAAAAATGTATGCCAAATTTTGTGAGCCGTGGGGGAAAAGGGGGAAACCCTGAGGACAGCTCTGCATGGGATTGTGTGCTACTGTCGTGGGTGGGCATGATGTCCTGTGGCGTTGTCTGTGCAGACAGCCAGGCAGTCACCACTGAGAAGTAGCTTCCAGGCTACGTGTTACACCTTCACTGAGAGCAAAATAGTAACAGATCATGGTCTTGTAGCTTCTGTTGCCTGTTAATTCCTGAAACAAGTGGGTACTTGATTTTGAAGTTTGTAGTTTCCAGCTCAAGAGAAAGCACAATTTGTAAGATTAATGGCTCTCCAGCAAAAAGTACAAGGGAAATGGAAGTTTAAAGAGGAGGAAAAATAAAGGCCAAGTCAGGCTTTCGTCTTAATCTGGTATTTCTTCTGATGTGTCATCTATCCTGACTATTGCTGAAGGGTCCTTAGGCCAAATTTCCAAGCTCTTTGTGTCTCACAAACTCTTTCTGCCAAACACATGAATGAAAGAAAAGTGTATTGTATCTGAGCTTGTGCATTACCAAAGTTAGTGAGCTTTGCTGGAGAAACAGGGCTTAGGCAAACAAAGTAACTCTTGTGATTGTTCCTCACTGTGTTAGTTCTGGGATGTGCTTCTGGTTTTGGTCCCAACTCTACCATGAATTTGGAGATGCCATGATTAGGGCTCTGGAAAGGCTTTTCAGTTTCACAGCTGTACCCTGGGTTGGCAAATGTGGGCTCATTTTAGACTGGAATAAACGTCTAATTTTTGTATTTAAATGCCAAATATAATGCTGGAAAATTTTTCTTGTTTTAAAAGGAAATCTCCACTTGTTTCAGAATAAAGGGCTTCATTGTGGACACGTATGGCATAAACAATAGAAATAAAGCAAAACTATTGAAAAAGGAGGTTACCAAACATTGCAGGGGTTTGGCAGCATACCTTTAGGGAGGAGAGATCAGAGTGTCTGAACCCTCCTCTTTGTTTTATAACAGCCAAGAACCAAAGTTTGTTAGGGAGACAGAGCCCATGTCCTCTGTGTGCCCTTAGTTACTCTATGTGCTTTTGTATGAAGAGGTGAGTCTTTGTCAGAACAGGGGCTGTGACCCAGGAATCCTTTTTCCCAGGTTGGTGCCATGAATGCAGGTCTTTGTGCAAAATGGAGTTGAGTACAGGGTGAGACACCACCAACTTCTTGATGTGTCTCTTCAGCTTGTTCCTAATGGTCTTTCAGCTGGAACTTTGTATTGAATTTTCCATATTTCAGTCATTTGGGAAAACTGAAGTTGAGTTTCTGTGGTGAAGCTAATAGTAACAGGAAAAAGTGTTCTTCGGGGTGACCTAGCTGATGAAGTTTGTATTCTATAATGAGAGGCAAGAAGTGTCACTTCAAATTCCCACCAAGTTGTGTTTTTGGAAAAAAAAAATTGCCTGTCACCTGCAACTGAAACATGAATGCAGGAGTCTGCACATCAGCAAATCTGGAATCTGTATGCTCCCAAAGTAAATAGATTACTACTTTTATAATTTGGAGAAATAATTGACATCTGTTTTGAGGATATGATGAGCCAAACTACCAGACAGCTCCCTGTTAGTGTATTCTGTCTGGTAAATATTTAAGAGTATTTCCCCTAGCAGGCAGAAGCTGTGCAGAGCAATTACTTGCTCAGCTGTGTGGTTTCTTCACACTTGGTGTAGAAGTTTGCTTCAATTCAAGCTTCATTTTTTTAACCTTTTTTTAAGTACTCCATCAGGAAAACATGAATATCAGTGTTGTAAACAGAAAGACCATGTAACAGCCGGTGTCTGGATTGTGGCTCTTTTTCTAGCATGGTATTTAGATGCTGCCAGACTTGGGTAGAAAAGCCAGCTGCTGGAGAGACAGCCTGGTGCTGCAGAAGTGGCCCATGCGGGGGCACCCAGCCTGCGGGCTTTGCTGGGCTGTGCTGCAGTGCCTGGCGTTTGGGTGCCAGCTATAGTTCTCACCGAGGAGAGGTTGAGCCCTGCTGCACCTTTGGGTCTTGGTGACTGTTGTCCCTCTCCAGCCTTTATCCTGGGTGCCTGCAGCTGGAAGGCCAGTGCCAGCTCAGGATACTGGGTCTCCTTCCCACAGCTGGATATGCTGCAAGCACTACTGTGCTCCTGCTGACACACCAATGTCAAGCCGGTAGACTTCGGTCTTCTGTTGTGAAGCCCAGTTGCTTTAACACTTTTAGCCACTGCTATCAGCAGTCTCACTGAGTATTCGTTCACCTTGTGCTTTGCTACATCACCATGTTTATGGAAAGCAGAGACCCATTGAGGAGGAGCTAAAAAAAATTTAAAACTTTACACTTAGGTCTGGTGATTGTACAGCTGGAGTTGAAGCCTGCTGAGCTTGGTACAGTTTAATTCCACCATAGACCCTATCAGAGTGTGAAGCCAGGCAAGTAGAGTGGCAGACATCTCCTGGTTTCATCTAGTTTTGCCTCTCATGTTTTGGCTGTATGTTGTCTAATTTGAAAGTTCATTTTTTTCCTGTGAATGGAGTGTTCATCCTCTTGTCCATCTGGTGGATTTTCTGATTCACCACAACAACCAAACCTTGCCCTATGGGGTGGCATTTATGTGGCACCTCACCTCCACCTGCTTGTCCATTTTCTTGATTTTGGAAGGCGATAATCATTTTGGGGATAGCTTCTCCTCTATCAAATCTAGTTGAAACTGGCCAGGTGAACAAGAGATCTGACATGTGCTACTGCAATTGTATAAAGCCGATTGCCTTAAAAGGGGCCAAAACACCCTCAAAGTTGGCTTTTGTCTCCAGGCAGCTCTGTGTTGGTTACTTCAGGGTTAGGCTAACCATTCCAGGCATTAGCAGCCACATGAGCCATAGTGCTGGCTTTCCCTCCTATTTGCACAGGGAAAACTGTGACATGTAACATGCCTCGTGGGGTGGCTGTGCAGGATCTGGGGCTCCCACCTTGGTTCCCTTAAAATGCTGGGATTTGAACACCGAGCCCCAAATTAAGGTTGACGTATGGGTGCTTCCCACAGCCCTTCATAAAGAGGTGGTGAGTTTGCCTTATAGCTTCCCCCCAGGGTGTGGCCGGCCCTGCAGGGAGAGCCAGAAGGGAAATGAGCCCCAGGGGTCCTGCATGGAGTGGACAAAGGTCAGGTGTCTGCTTGGGGATAAAAGCTGGGACCACTGGCAGGGAGTCAGGAGCATCTGTCTGTGGAGTGCACTTTACAGAGCTTCCTGCTTAAGGAGAGACCTCCTGACTCTCCCTGGAGCTGAGCCTTGGTCAGTTCAGACCTTTGTGAATGCTAGCTAAACAGGTTAGAGTGGCCATGTGGGCACCTTTATCCTATCTGTTTAACCTTGTGATCTGGCTGTTTCCCTTGCCAACTATGGGAAGCATTGGCTCTTTGTTTATGTCACCTGTTGTGGGTCAAATGGTGTCTTTTCTAGGATCGTTGGGGGTGGTGTTGATTGTATGTGAACTGGTTGACTTGTTTGTACGCCCGGCGGTCATTCGTGTCATGACTTTCTTGTTTACAATACACTGTACTTATTGGTTTGCCTTTCTACTGGTTGTATCATTCTTGTTGGGCCTAGTCATTGGCAGAACATTCCCTGAGCCCCCATCCCCGGTTGGGAAAGCCCTTGGGAGCTGGAGCTGCCGCCGCAGGGGCTCACTCCACTTCTGTGGCTTTGCTGTAGCACTCCTTGCTGGAGGAGTTAGGTGCCAAAGGGTTGAAGATCCCAGCAAACCTTGAAGAAGGCCTTACATCTCCTGTGGCAGTGTTGCCTGAACTTTTTAGTACGGAGTCTGCTTTGGAAGTTGGCAGTAGCCACTGTTCCTGTTGGTTTGGCTACGGGGGTTCTCCCAGGGCATCCTGAGCCCCTGCCTTTGAATTCCTGCGATGATCTCCATTCTTGGCCAGCTCATCTCACCCTCTTGAGCTCTATAGATAGCTCTTGAGCTATCTATAGGTTCTAATAGAAATTAGACCAGGGGATCTAAACCATGGGGTTTTTTTTTTAAGTTTATTGACATTGTTCTTAAGGAACTGCACCATGCTCTAGCAAGGATGCCTGAGAAGTTCCTTCCCTTTGTTCGTGTTAACTCCAGTTCCTAAAAAAGAGGCCTGATAATTTAAATCAAAAAATAATCTCTGTAGTCAAGCAAAGAAAGTTTGTCAAACATTTATACTCTAATTATAGATAACAATAATAAAAAAGAAATGTGAGCAGACAAGTGGCATATTTTTCTTCCAAGAATACTGGCATATGTCATATAATTTTCAGGACTTGGAGATAAATGTGTGAGCTACTCCCAAAGTCTTCACCCTGTTTCTTATGGAAAATATTTCCCAGATAGTCCGTGGCTGCCATTCTCCCAGTGCATATGCAACACGGGAGCTTTTAGCTCTGAGGCTGCTTTTTCTGACAGCCCCTCTAGGGAGGGCAGGGGCTCTCCTGAGACAGCAACGTATCAAAATGTCAGAGGGTTATTAGCAATAGTGTGGAAATAATTTCCATGTTCTTAAAATAACTGCACCTCAGGACCTTTAATAGATGTTTGAGTAGGTAGCGATTTTTTTTTTTTTTTTTTTTTTGGGTGTATATTGGGTTTGTGCTTTTTTTTCCTCTTGCAAATTTTATCTTTGGAGCTGTGTCTTTTAAAATGTCCTCTAAAGAAACTCACTGTACTTCTGAAGAGGTGATATCTGAACATGAACACAACTGCGAGCTGTTGCCAAGTGCCGTTTGTAATAAAAAGGGTGTTCTGTTATAATGAATGGATTTTATACTTAATACAGCCTTGGGGAAATTCTCCCCCTTGTGTCTATTTCTAAAGCTTACAGGAAAGTATCAGTGCAGAAAGAAAATGGTAATTATTAATCTGATAAAGTAATTTATCTCTTCAGCCGCACTAGGGAGTATGAATATTCAATTTCAGTATTTGTTTGGGGAAAAATGGGAAAAGTGCTGAGATTGCAGCATTTAGTTCTGGCGGAATGTTCTACCCCCAGCTAAGGGAAGCAGCTGAGGCTCTGGCTGTGCAGTTGGACTTGTCAGTGCCTCTATTTTGTCAGCTGCCACTTACTTTAACTAGCCTGCATGGTGGTTAATCTACAGAGAGGGCTAAAACTGGTAAATGAAACAAAACACAAACATGGCTCTTTCTCCTTCCTGTCTGGCTTGCTATGCTGTTACTTGCATTTGATGTCTATATCTCTGCCCCAGGCTTGGAGGGAATCAGAACTGCGGTGAATGGAGATTATGGTTGAGAAGGCACTTCCCACATCCCAGCTTCTCACTGCTTGATCTCCTACATGCAGCTAAAGCAGCTCTTCAAAAAGCTGCTTTATCAGCAGCTGACTTTACAAGGAGCTGCATTTTCTGCTTGGGCTAAGACTGGACAGGAAAACAACAGGATTTTTAGAGGCTGAAAGCATTTACTGCTTTCTGCTCAGACAGTCAATGAAGTCCCTGATAAGTAACCCCCGGGTTATGACCAGCACACCACAATCCCTTTGTGTGGTCAACAGCATCACTACCTTTCCACATGCCCCAGCAAGGCCGTGGCAGATGATTGCCCTGTTTTAGGATGATGCTAGACTCTCAGCTCACAACTGAGCTGGCTTTGCTGGCCTCGGCCACTTGACAGAGGGCAGCGGGGGTGTTCCAGCAGAGCCATGCCATTAATGGTGCAGAAGAGCTACGGCGCAGGCCTTGCCTTTCGGGTTTCAGAGCTATGTGTGACTTGAGAGCCATAGGAGGGGGATTCCTCTTGGGCTGCTCTGGCTGAGTTGTGGAGGTTCACCCTAGGTATGGGTAAATCCCTTGGAATGGTGGGCAGCAGTGTGCTGTGCCTCTTTTTGTTTAGCACTGCCAGCAGCTGTCTCCTGGGCTATGTGGGCTAACCTCTCTTCTCAAGAGCTGTAACATCCTGTGGGATGCCCAAGCTCCTTCTGTCGTGAGCGATAGGCAGATGTGGGACTGTGCCCCAAGGATGCTGGGTGATAGTGCTGTAGCCCATGTAATGCTGGGCTCAGTTCTACTCCAGCTTGGCTACCCAGTGCCTGGACCAGCAGCACCCCTGCTCAGAGGATGGGCAGTGCCTAGTCAGCTCTGCACTCAGCTTCCCCAGTGCATCCGATATGCTTTTATAGTAACCTCTCTTGTCAATCAATGTTCTCAGCATAGGGGCTGCTCTTACATCCCAGAGGAAGAAGTGTTACCCCCATGCTCTGTTCTTTCAGTTGTACATTTGAAGAGTGCATGGATCCAAACGACAGTTTGCAGCAGCAGTTTTAAAGAGTTGCTTCTTCCTGTGCTCTGGGAGTACTGGCTATAGGGACTGTGCATGATCCATAGCAGCACTTGACTGGAGCAGCCCCTAGCCATTTGTACTGATCTGAAGACTAAAATTTCACCTTCATCACTACATGTTGGTAACCTGCTCCTGACCTCATCAAGCTAGGCTTTCATTGAGGAATCTTTGGTGGATACTGATGTAAGCAAGAAAACCATTTCCCTTAGTATGCTCCAGGATCTTAAACAGGGTCATTTAGACACTTGTGTTTGTAGCTGCAGTAGCTTTTGGCACAGTGCTGTACTTAATGCTGGTTTTAATGTTTTAGTGGCTGGCAGCATTAGTTCATGGCAAGGCACCTAGACTGTTGCAGGGAACAGAGGCATAAAAATAAGCAAGCGGTATCATTCTGACAGCAGCAGCAGTTGCTGCCCATCATTATTAGCGAGCAAACTGCATCTCAAAAGTAAATTGTCCCCTCCTGTGGGTAGGGCAGTAGGTTGGGTTTTCATAATGTGTGCACTACATACCGTGTAGTTCAGACAGATGTAGTCAGTTTGGTTTATAGCCATGTGGTGTGCTACTGAGTAATTCTGAGGAAGAAGCTGAAGTCCTGTCAGCTTTATTTGAACTTGTTCAAGCAGAACTGAATGTGTATTCCCTGACACCCAGGCTGTGACCCCTTCATGGCCTGCTGGGGAGAGGGCATGTGGTTGTCCTCTCCTGAAAGGACCGGAGCTCCCTTGTCATGCCACCATCTCGTGAAGCAGAAATGCCCCAGGCTCTGGCCGTGCCAGTGAGGAGGTGGCCAGACTCCCTGCTCACCCAGCACCAGTGCTGGCAAGGAGCAAGCTCTGGGCACACGCAGCATCCCTGGCAAGTGAGTTAAGCTGCTTTTCAGCATCTTCCCTGTGGGCAGCCTCAGGGTCCCAGGGACAACACCAGCCCTGTGAGGTTCACCCGGGTGTAGGTGGCATTGTCCTGCAGTTTTGCAGCTCTGAGCCTTTACCCTGCACACGATGCCCGGCCCCATAGCTGTGGGGACCAGCAAAGCTGATGCCCTTTCAGAGTGAGGGTAGGGCTTCTCAGATGTAGGGTAGGAGCCCTACTTGTTCTCCAGGGCACGTCTGAGTTCTGAGGGATTGGAAAAATGGGGGAATTGGTAAGAAAAATTAACAAGTAGCTACAGAATCTTATTGCAGAATTTGGGTAAATAAATGCCTCTATCTTCACTGCATTGCAGCTTTGCTGTGTAATTCCTCTTTCAAAACTCTTTTCAAGTGTTTTTTGTCTACGGACTTGGGCTTCCTTGACGACTTTTCCCGTTTCTCATTTGAAATAAGTGAAGAGGAAAGCTAGTCTAAGTTATCTTTCTACCCTACTGTGAAAGGTCCTTTCAGATCCCTCTTTTTATGTAGTAATTTGCACGTGGAAATCTTTGGAGCATTTACTCTCTCTGTCCTGACTTTGCTTTAATGTCCTGACTCCAGCAGCAGCTGTTGAAGCTTGAACCCAAATGCATTTTTTTTGAAAGTCCGTTAAGAGGATGCTCTCAAGTCCCAGGAGTGAACCTTTGCCAGTTAATCACCACAGGCCCTCTTCTTTCTGATGCTTGCTGGAAGCGTGATGATTTTATATCAGTAATGGGTGAAAGAACAAGGAAGGTTGGTGATAGGATTTCTTTTTAGCTTAAATGTAAATCCTTCCTTAAGTTCCCTGCTACTATACAGGGCAGCTCCTCTTAGTGTATACTATGAAGAGAGAATAAAAGGTTCAGGTATGCAGTTTTAGTTTATTCTTTTTTACTGCTTTCCCACTGATCAACTTGGTTCTGCATGAGCAGAACTGAAGGATGGAAGCCTGTGTTGGTACAAACCTGTGCTGCCTTCACTGAACCAAGCCCAGCTTTCCCAATTGCAGGTTTGGCTCTTAGTATTTGCTGTGGACAGCAAAGTTACCGAAGCACTGAATGGCTGCAACAGCATTGATCTATCTTTTTCTCTTAGTTTGGGTTTTCTTTTTCCCCCTCCCTGGAAGGAAGCAAGCTCGAGACCACTTACAGCCCTCAATCACAGTACGGACTGCTGCTGCCCTCACTGCTTCCGATTTTAATTAATCTGCACGGTGGCTAATGAGCAGAACTAGCGACTAAGCAAGCAAAGGCAAGCCCCGTGCTTGTGGGGGAGTCACCCCACTCCCCAGATCCGAGAGCCTGGAGTGTGGCTGAGCTGGGAGCCCCCACTGGCGGCCCCGCTCCGCAGGGCTGGAGCCGGCAGCTCTGCCCGCAGCCCCGGCAGGCGGGAGCCGATGTTCCTCCTGCAAGCCGACAGCACACTCCAGTGGAGCCGGGGGGTACTGGTGCTGCTCCCCGTGCGCGGGCACTTGCCAAAACCTGCGGGCTTCTTCAAGCTTCGGCTCAGCCAGACGTTTACCTGCCTCAGGTAATCACGATGTCTCCCTTTCAAGCTAAACACTCCAAAATACGTTTAGTTCTTTCTGTTCGTTGCCACTTGTTTTGCCTAAACTGGTGGAGCTGCAGATATTCCTGTTCCTTTTGTCTGCTGTGTAAATAGAAGGAGGACGAGACTGGGCCAGAAGAGAGGACATCCCATCCAAATGGAGCCTGTTGCCCTTCTGCTTTGCATTGCTGAGCACCATTGGAGTTCCTCTATTTGCAAGATGTCTTGCACACGTAGATTTTGTGTTTTCCTCTTCTATGTTGGTAAAATAACAGACGTGAGAGGGCTGGGCTGTGCCCATCGTCAACCAAACGGGTGACCTGGGGCCTCTTTATCTTAAATAGCAGTTTAGTTGTGTGTTTGAAAAGCATGGCAAAAGCATGTCGTGTTCCCTTGTTCTCTGAAGGCCACTGGAACCATGAGGGAGCAGCACCAGGCGTCACCACGGCAGGTTGTCCCCTGTGCTGTCTCCGGGTGGACAGAAATGGGCCATTGCTGCCTAGGATGCAAATCCTTCCAAGTGCTGAGCGTGTCTCGCCTGCTCCGCTTTGATTTTTCAAATTATTCTTTACGGAATCACAGAATGTTAGGGG
>NW_008604773.1:0-1959 GCF_000691845.1 Merops nubicus
ATATGTCAACCTTAATTCGGAGGCTCGCAGTTCAGACCCCAGCATTTCAATAAGGCAGAATTAGGGGAAATACATGCACAAGCAGAACTTCACACTAGGAATTCTTGGATTATGATGATTTGTTCTCACATCTTTTTACTTACCTGTGGCCATCTAGAATCATCTTTGGAATGTGATTGTTCTATTATCTTCTTTTAGCAGAAAACTGTAGTAAAGAAAGAAAACTAGACAATCTATCTACCTGCTTGTTTTGGGAGAGGAAAAAATAGTCTCGTTGTTCATACATATTGTATGTTCTGGAGAGAAACTGTTGCTTTTCTAAAAGGCACAGCGAAGAAGGCTTGAAAGCAGGAGGCATAACAATAATCAAAAAGGAGAATGAACACCAGCAGATTCAGAGCATATATTCCCATCCTTCTCCTCACTAAGTCTCAGCTGCTTTCTTCCGGGAACTGTATAAAAAGCAGACTGAAGTTTGAAGACAGCCCTTTAGCTGACACTAGCCTAAATCACTCTCTTTTCTAGGAACATCTTTCTGGCTGAGGTTAATTCTTCCATTGAAGTTGTCTAGTCAGTCCCAAATAGTACACCAACATCTGAATTTCCTCTTCAAATACATGTACTTCTATCTTGGATGTCGTTTCCCACGCTACAGGTTGTTAGTATGTGAAAATCACTGACAGAAGAGCAGACCATGTACATTTGAGTAAGGTGTACTCATAGTGTAAGCTAACACTTTTTACTGTTAAATATCAAGATCGACAAAAATATTTTTATTAAAATGTTTTATTTTCATCCAAACCTAATCTACTATGAATCTAAGAAATAAAAACTAGGAACAAGCTGTGGCCTAAGAACCATACAAGCACGAACAGTGTAACACATATTTCAAGAACTAACAGTGAAGAAATGTATGAAGCAGCTAAAATTATGCAAGAGTTCAAGTCACAGTAACGAAAAAGCTACTTGAAGCTACCTGGATGCTATGCTTATATGCACTGTGATTTTTTTCTAAGTTATTATATATGTTATACAAAATATAATATACAGTAGCAAAACAATCTCACTTTCTGATTCCGAAGTTCTCATCTTTGAATTGCATATCTCCACTCTCACTTGAGTTCCCCATTAGAAGTTCCTCTCTGCTACTAAAATCTAAAGCAAGACAGAAAGGGTAAAGCGTGGAGAAAATATTCTGAATTTGTATTATTTTGTCTCCAGTGAAGAATGATGGGGAAGTAGAAAAGGCAAACCTTTATCTAAATTGAGTTCTTTTTCTAATTGAGAATTGCCAGTTGGAAGGGAGTTGTAGTTCTGAAGATTTAGACAAACTTTTTTTTTTTTTTTCTTAGTGTATTTTGTTATATAGAGGGGCTTTAAAAATATTTAAATGCCTTCCTAGTAGGTCTGAAATCACACTATTTAAGTTTAAAAAGTAAACAGGCCCAGTGCACTTTGGCTTCTAGAAATTAACTTTCCTAAAGTTCTAAGGTATATTCATGTCAAAGTGTTCTTAGAACATTTACAACTTCTCTTGTCCAGGTAGGTACCGTGTCATAGTAACAATATGCACCACTCCATGATAATCTTTTTCAGTCTTTTCCCATAATGGTGCTGCTGTCATTTGACATTTTGAAACGTTTATTACTGATTTACAGCACCTCAAATATATCTATCATGCTATACCAAGAGGGTCATCTCTGCTTCCAACATGAACACCTAGGACTGTCCATTTAATTCCAAAGAGAGATGAAACTGTATCACTAGATAACTTGGAAAGGAAAAGGGAAAAAACAGTACAAAAATAAATCCAAATTAGTTTCTTCTCCTGGATATGCCTGATAATTTCTTGTGAAGCTATGTCTTGTACTGAATATTGGTATATCAAGTGAATATCCTTTGATGGGTGTCTTGGGCCTAATCACTAATAACTTTCAGGTATTCTTAAACCTCTTTCCC
>NW_008604773.1:1990-21015 GCF_000691845.1 Merops nubicus
TTGTTATTACTTCACCTTCATTCTTTCTCTGCCTGTTCACCTGAGAACATCGAATTGAGTATATGGTCAAAGCTGAGAATTTTAGGGAGACATTTTGGATTACTCTGTTTCATCAACTAAATTGCCTCTCCTGTTTCCTTCCATGTCACATCCCAAAATCCAGCAAGAAACCTCCTAGAAACTGACATGTTAATGTTACTGATTCAAACAACTGAATGTGAATGAATCATATCTTGTAAAGTAATGATACTAACTGAAAGAATGAATTGCAATTGTTTTATTTTTTAAATTTCTTCAAGCTAGTAGATATTCATGAATAGAAGATAAGACACTGATGTAGCTATTTAACCCAAGCTCTAAGAAAAACAGCATCCTGTCACTGATAGTTACATGAAAGAGTAGCTGCTGAGAGAGGGGAAACCTGAATGGTGCTTATTCTAAAATTTATAAATGGCACACAAACCAGCCCTGACTTTAAGGCTAACAGATGCCTTTCAGCTCTAAAGAGTCTTCTATCAAGCCTTACCTTACTGTGAAGGGGGGTGCTTTGGGAACTTTACAGCTGGGCTGTTGCACAGTGTGGTCTTGGTCAATATTTTTTTCCAAGCAGTCTCATCAGCACATGCTCTACTTCTGTGAGCAGAATTGAAGAGGAACCTAATTATCTAACTTAATTTAAGAAAGATGTTTTGGATGATAAAGTCTAACAAAATCTTGTCAAGATTAGGAACCATTTTCACAGAGAAAATCATGTGCACATTGAAGAGAGGATTTTGATGATTCCTAAACAAAAGGGAAAAATCACAGAATGATGTGGCAGGGGACCTCTGGAGATCATTTGGTCCAACCTTCATGCTCAAACAGGGCCACCTAGAGCCAATTGTCCAAAAACAAATCTTTTTTCCTTCCAGATATCTCCCAAATTTGGACACTCTACAACCTCCCTGGTCAGCCTTTGCCAGTGCTCAGTACATTCACAGTAAAAAAGTGTTTCCTGATATTGTGTATGCTTTTGTTTCTTGCCATTGGGTGCTGCTAAAAAGAGCTCAACTTCATCTTCTTTGAACCCTCCCTTCAGGTATTTATACACATTGATAAGATTCCCTTGAACTTTCTCTTCTCTAGACTGAATGGTCCTAGTTCTCTTAGCTTTTCTTCTTAGGGGAGATGTGTCAGTCCCTTCATCTTCTTCATTGGACTTCATCACTATGTCCATGTCTCTCTTGTACTGAGAAAGCCAGAACTATTGGATACAATACTCCAGATGATACTCACACTCTACTGGTGAGTAGAGAGGAGGGACCACCTCTCTCAACCTGCTGGCCAAACTTTAAAATGAAAACAAATTTTAAAATGTTGACACAAGTAAAATGTCATTGTAAGAATCACAAATGAAGCTGAGCATTTTTTCTTTCACTAGTCATAAAACTCTTCTAAACAAGATGCAAAACATCATTACAAAAATGTTTTTGTAGGTTAAACGGTTTTACATGCCTCACAAGATGTAACTAAATTGTTTATTAATTAACACTAAATTCATTAATTGAAACTCATTAAGTTACCAATGCTTTCTCTCTGGTTTGCAAAATTGTATCAAAAATTTTCTCCAAGTTGAGAATTTATTTTTTTTTTTGTTTGATTGTTTTTATTTATTTGTTTTTAATTGTTATATGATTATCTGCTTACTCAGAAAATGTAGAGGTATTAATGGGTGGCACTGAAGCACATGCAGTCTCACCTAGAATTAAGAAGTGTGAGTGTCATAACACCAGAAATAATCCTAGAACAAGGCAACATAGGAAACTTTTTAATCCCTCTAGAAATATATGCTATTTGGGGCTACTTTTTCTGTGTATTGCATTTACTGAATAACTGGATCTTGTCAAGTGTTTGCATATGCTCCAAGGGGTGGTTTGTTGAGACAAAGGCCAAAGGAACTTCTGCTTATAAGATTTAGGCTCAATGTAATGCCTTCAGCATGGAACACAGCCTTTTGTGGGGCTGGTAGCTTTAGTGACATAACCCTCAAGGAAATCAGTTAATAGCAGTCATGGCTTTTCACTACACCTGGTAGAGTTTTATAATGTTAGTGCATGTTTTACCTTGGGGGCATGGGATGGGGACCAAAAGAGACCTCAGCAGTCACATCCCAAAAGGTTTTGGGAGTCTCTTCATGCCTATTTAATGAAAGCATGGTCTACATATGTTCCTTGGTGGTACACTTAGTTATCATTCTTAGAATGTTCTAGAGCTAAGGCTATATTTACATGTATTCAACTGCATCTCTGGGTTTTTTTTGTTTTTTTTTTTTTACAGTTTAAGGAGGGAGCCTGAGTTTCCATGATATTGAGAATTTAGATTTGAGGAAGTTACTGGTGATAGATACCTGGGACTTCAGGAAGCTGGATCAGTTGAAACCAAAAAGAGGATGCGCAAAAATGTCTTTTTCCTAGGGAGCTTGACTGACATTGGCTCTTTGATATTATCTGGGGTTTTTTTTGGTGGGTTTTGGTTTGTTTGTTTGTTTGTTTGTTTTTGTTTTGTTTTGTTTTAAACTGAATCCAAAGTTTGAGAGGGTCAAATGTTAAACTTCCTCTACTATGTGTTAAGATAACCTCCTGCACTTGAATTATCTATCTAACCACTTTTTACTTAACAACTTGAAATCAGTGACATTGTTAAATAGCTTTGGCATTAGACAGATACCTAGAAAACGTTGGTTCTATCTTTGTAAACTAGTATAATCAGAGAAGTGGTTCATAATTAAAGAACCACAACCTGTTAGAAAAATTTTAATTTTTTTTTTTTTTAACAAAACTTTTCAGTGGCATGGCAAAACATCAATCACATTTTAAATTTCTTATCAACTAAGACTTAATTGCAACTGAAAGAACAGGTAGTGGAAGAATAATTTCTGTATAAGCAGATAAAATTTGGGGAAACAGTGAAAAATTCTCCTACTTAAGATTGTTGTATCATGACACATGATACAACATGGCTTTATCATGAAATATACTGCCATTTTTCAGCTTAAAAAGTTTGAGTATTTATTTCAGATAGAAAAATATAGGAAGGTGATTTTTTTTTTCTTTCTTTTTTCTTTTTTTTTTGTTCCATTTTTTAACCTGTGGCTTGAAAGAAAACAACAGTTTGAATGAATTTCATGCTAGTAGACACTTCTAAGACTAGATTTAGCTGCAGTCACATTAGCTTAGATAATGGGAGAATTTTTCTTCATTGAAAATGCTCCCTGTTGCTTAAGAAGAACTCACTGAGGCAGCCTGCCATCTAGCTTTTTCACAGCAAAATAGGCTTGCAGACTGCAGATGAGAGACTCGGAAGCAGAGACAATTTTAACTTAGCCATCCCTAATTTATCTCAAGCTTTTTCAATTCATCTTCACTGCTCTGTGCACACTGGAACACCAGATTGTCAACCCCTGGGAACAGAATGCAACCAGGGATCTAGAGAGCTGTCACATCCTGAGAAATATTTAAATTGTGCTGATTTTCTTCTGGAGTGCTGAGCAGAGGGAATGAAACTCTCCATCAAGTCATAGCTTTGCGGGCAATAGATCAGAGGATACTGCCAGTTTTTCTAATGGATTATTGTTATCGGGCAGGTTCTTCCTGAAGGTATGTAGTTGCTCTCTCAATTCATTACCCACACTATTTATCAGGTAATGTTCTAATGAACTAGTGATCCAGATACATTAAGAAAAATGTTAACTAAGTAATCTTTATTGATTGAATGATGGCACTTTATTGCAGCATGTTTGCAGGTAAAATACTCTGATCTACTTACTGTAGATGTGTTGTACTTACTGCCAAGTGCTTTGTCAGCAATCCCCCCAGGCAAAAAAGCAATCCCTAACCTTTAAAGGAAAAAAAAAGCACAAATCCATTGTGCTGCATATAACATTGCCACAAGTTGATGCTGACTGCCCAGAGAATGTTGTATTTCTGAAACAATGAATAATGAAGAACAAAATCATATTTCTGATTTTTAATTTTTTTTAGGTGAGGGTTTTTTTTGGTTTTTTTTTCCTCAAAATATTTTCAAAACCTGGATGTGGACAGAAGCCCCCTTACAGTACTGCAAATTAATAATCGAGTCAGATATTTTCTTCTGTGCTGTGATGTTTCACCCTTTCGCATGGGAAGTTAGAATATTTAAATCTGAAAACCTCTGATGTTAGCTATGTAACAGAAGCCTGTTGTTGCATCTGTACTGCCAGACTCCAGGAGCTTCTTGGTAAAGCATAAGGATTATATACCACAACAGGGCTTTTGAAAACAAAATCTGCAAAAAAGAATTTCTTGCCTTTTAAACTTTTGTGTTTAAATAGGAGTTACAGCAGCTGCCTTCTAATCTGAAATGCTTACTGCACATCTGCAGCTTGTGAGGCAGGCTGACCTAAAAATGAAACATCTCTAAATTGCAGAAGCAGCCAGACATTTTTGAACTATTCCAAGCGCGGGATTTGCTGCAGATATGGAAAAGCACTGACACATACAAGTTAAAGTCCTAACCTTGTTTCATTCATGAATTGGTGCTGTACTTGCAAACAAGCTCTGAGATTTGAACACAAAAAGCGAGATGCAGGGCTAAGCAAGAGTTAAGCCCTGGAAAAAAAAAATAATAAAAAAAAATCGTACCTGTAGCTTCTTGTCCAGTACACTTACTGTGCTGCTGTCATCCTACCAAAAGTAAATGATGTATGAGCTTGTGTGTGGTGTACTTGATAGTGCAGTGGATACATTGAACTGGATATTTAGTCACAAGTGATAGATGTTTGTCATATTTTTTAATGCACAGCTCAAAGAAAACAATAAGATAGCAAAATGTAAAAAAGATAGAGGCAGAAGATTTCAGAAGCCCATAAAGGTTAAAATCAGTAAGTCTGAGATAAGAGTATTTTCTAGTGTGTTTATCTTCCTCTATTTACAGAATATTATATTTTCAACGCATTAATAATAAATTATGGCAGTGTATGTTGCTCCTGTATACAACACTTGAAAGTTCCTTTCCTCTAGAGTCTTGGAAAGGCTGAAGAAAAAAGAAGAGATTGATTCTGTCCTGTTTCCAATGAACTCTGTTAAAGCACTTCCTTTCCTATGGACCTCAGACCGACTGAGGCAAAGAGGCTTTCATTAAACTCTCCCTAGAGGCTCCTACCATCAACAAGCTGTTTTTTAGAGGAAGTATGCACACTAGCTGTGTTTCCCCTGGTCTCTCAAGCTTCTTGTTTAAATATATAGAGCCCTTTTAAAAAGTTTCTGTATATCCATGGATATTTCAACATTTTGTGCAATCACTTATGAATGTCACAGCCTGAGATGGTAATATGGACATTTCTTATTACAGGTTGCTCATTTGAAAATTTAACTTTTTCAGATCATTTTAGCTCCTTTGGGTCCAGTTGTATGTTTCTTTTCAGATGTTGGGTTACTTAAAACACTAGCTAATTAAATATAATTGTTTCTGATATATGACATCGGGGATTAAGCAATAGCAGCGTAACGATATATTTTATTATCTTCAAAGTAAGAAGAGTGAAAAGAAACACAGGAAAAAATATTTAAATGGGAAAGTAATACTGAATAAAGGAAATAAATGAAGATTAGTATCTTTATGTTCTAACTTTACGTTCACATTGTTATTTTTGTTTTTACCTGCCACACTGTGCAGTAATAGCTATAACACTGTCTCTTGATAGAGATCTATGTTGTGCCCACATATTATACCTTTTTCATCTGGAACTTTCTGCTGCCTTCTGAAATACTTTTAAACCATTTGTGTAAATAAGTGTATTACAAAATGTAGTGTAGCCAATCAAACAGCTCTGGGAAGGAAGAAAACTCAAGCACAAATTGTTTACTACAGTGTTAAATATATCCTTTTTAAAGTGTCATCTTCTGCCTGCCCTGCTTACCACTGGTATTGCTGTTCCACTTTTAGTTTGCTATTCTTTTTTCTTTGCTATGTTAACAACTTTCCTCCCCCCAAAAAAGGAACAAAAACCAGTTCGTTTTCCACAGGAATTTACAGCAGTAAACCAAACTGACCTGTCTTGTTTACATTCTTCAGCAGTCCTTAGCCAAAAACACTTATCTCTTGTCTTCTGCTTTTCATGAGTAAGTGTGTTGACTCTATTCCTTCCTTGATATCCTCTTAGGTACCACTCCTTTCTGTTCTGCTGTGTGCTAGACAAATCATAAAACCAAAAGATCAGTTTTGACCTTTTTCCTGTAATACTCTTAGTTTTCCCTAGTGCTTATTTAACAGCTGTTTTAGGTTGGAATTTATTCTTCTCCCAGAGTGAGCCTCTAGAAGTGAAAGATATTATGTAGAAACTGGTGCAAAAAAAAAGGCAACTTCTTACATGTGTTATATTCTTCCTTCTTACTTGTTTTATATTGGGGAATGTGTTTGTGGTAACTATCGTATTTCTCTACAGTGGATATAAATAACATGCCTTAGGGACTTTTGGTGAAAAAAAAAAAAAAAATCATGACTTTGACATAGTCTGTTCTCTGAAAACTAGGAAGTAACTAGGGCCTTGATTAGTTATGCAAAACAAGAATGAATGCTATCAGGTAAAAAATGGATATTTCTAACATGGGGATGTGATGTGACTTTATTTGCTTCTTCCCTTTATATGTCTTTCTAGGTTTCAGGACTGACCTGTCACTATTTACAGCAGTTATGAAGTGTATTCTTTTGTGTCAAGTTTATCTTTTATACAGATCTTTAGCTATACAACACATTTGATTATGCAGTAATTCTGCTAAAGCTTAATTAGGTTTAATGACATACAGCAAATCTGTGTTTTCACACACATAGTTTCATAATTTTGAGTGAGCAAGAGTGAAAAGATGGATTCCCCTGAGAGTCATATAATTGTAAAAAACATAAAGAAATAGGGGTGGAAAGAACATACACTACTTCACTTTTGCATAGTTGTCTTATTTTGTTTGAACTGTTTCAACATATTCTCAAACTGTGATCCATCTTCTTAAACTGCAGGATGCCCAGCCTAGCTACAGGTATGAGTCCCTGTAAGTCTCATCTTTTAGCACCTTATTTCAGTTATGCAGTATATCTGAAATTTTAGTAGACACTGATATTTAAGCAACTGAGAAGATATTTGTTTATTAAAAGAAAAAAATGAAAAATAAAAAAATAAGTACCACTTATTCACTTCTGCCTTACTCTGTTACCATATCTTAAGAGAATCCAGATCAAGTAATAACACAATTCTGGCTACTTATATTCTTCTGTCAGACAAAGTTCACAGTCCAAAGTAGCTGCTGCTACTGTTGAAAGGTAAGTAGCTCACAAAAATCTTAACAAGTCCATGATCAAATTAATTATTATTTACTTCAGAGTAATATCTTTCAGATTATATATTTTTAATCCAATTTTCTAAATGTGGATCTGAATTTTATTTTCTGTGACTGACCTTAGTTTCCTATGTTTTAAGGAAGGCATTTTATTTTGAAAAGTTTCCAAGGATTTGAGTTTTTTTCTCGGTGCCCTGTGCCCCACTCCCCAAATGATATGAAATCACATTTGAAAACCTATACTAACTACCCCTATTGCCTTTTTGGAAAACTTTAATTTTAGACTAAGAAAACTTGAAGACTTGTAAACATAGAGTTCAAGGATTATTTTAACTAAAAATTCTGGTTGTAGATTTAAGTCTTCTACTTCCTTTCTATGCAGTACAAAATAATTATGCCTCAAAAAAAAAAAATCTGAGTATTCTGAAACATGCAGGGTTGGTCTCTTCTTGCCAATAAATACATAAGGTTCTCTGCAGTAGATTTTTTTTCAGGTGCAATTAAAAATCTGGTTTGTTTGGGGAGCTTCAATATTGCTTTTCGATCTTAATGCAGTCATTACAAATTCTGTCTCATGTAGAGAGATAAATAACATTCCTGAAGAAATTATAGTAATATGTCTTGTTCTGAATGTCATTTAATATCTAGTTTACCTCTTTTTGCACTGCTGGAAGTCACTACATTGAAGCCAGTGGAATAAATGAGAGTGGAATCAGGCTCAGTATGTTTAAGTATCCTTGTTTGCCCCTACATGTCAATCAGCGTGAAGTTCCTATCTTAAAACTATTAATAATACTTTGAATGGTAGATTATTTGGACATAAAACTTCTTGCTTTGCTCTTCCAGTTGCTGCTGAAGACTAGCAACGCTTTCCAACTGTCTATAGCTTCTCAAATTTTGAAATCCGTTTGATCAGAATTTAAAGGCAGATGAACAAATTCTCTTTCAGGAATTTTAAAGAAAGCTTTGACTGCTTCTTATTAATTTTATGCCCCAAATTTTCATTATTTTAAGGGTATGAAAGATATGGATTTTATATGGATATTACTTGGGATACATTTCCAAGGTATGTTGCCATTACACATACTTCTATTTAAGAAAAAACCCAAACTTCAAGTTCTAATTTGACTGCTTTTTGAGTAGCAATTAACATTAAGAAACCTTGGCAAACATGCATATTTTCACATGAACAGAGAAGTATTTCTAATTTGTGTTTCCAAATGTGTAGAACATTTCTGCATAAGTAACGGTGGAAGAGTTCTATATAAAATCAAAGTACACTTTGAATCAAGGAGAAGTTGATAACTGTCTATGGTTAATATGGTTAAGCTTTGCCTCCTTTCTCCAGTCTTTCCTCTTACCTTTTTATGCTAAACTTTCATTTGTGGGCTTGAACTTTTATGGTATTGTATGACAAAAGGTAGAGAAATTCAAATTTAAGACATCTACTTTATAAGATTGTTATTTTTGAAGAAATATAAGAACCGGTATGCTTTCTCCAGGTCTTTATTTCCTACACAGGGTAGGAGTGAAAAAGGTTAATAAGCTACTTTATCTGTCCTCTGCCTTTGAACTTATGAGGAGAACAGACATTGCAAAACTGAACAGATTAAAAAAAAAAAAAAAAAGTCAGACTCGTACAATATTTAAATAGTCTAAGAAAAATCTTTGGTCTGTTTTTTTGTGTTCCCAAGAGCATGAGTAGATCTGTTGCAATTAGTGTAACACAGTCACTGAAACTCAGGCAAGATTTTTAGTCCTTTGAAACCATTGAAATGTCATTCCTGTATCTGTCCTTCCTTGCTCAGCAGTTGATTCAATCCTCCTCCACTCCCTCCTATGTACAAGCTGACATTGTCCTTCTTGCTGTAATTCATGTTAATCATCATATAATGAGTTTTACTGTTACTCCTTGTAGGAAGTGAGGTTGTGCATGACTGTGATGTAATAGCTGAGCCACTTCAGCATGTTGTCAACGCAGAAGGGATGTCATGCTATGTCCTTCCCTCTTCTGGAGAGGCTTTTCTGCAGCATTGCCTCTGGAATTTGCAAAACTGCTCCATAAGCCACTCCAAGCATAAGCCTGATGGAAAACTAATTTAGCAGAAAAAAATGCATGGTTTTCCAATAGTTGTTTAACTTGGATCACGTCAGCTAAGGACCTGATGAATCTGAGACGAATCACATCAGAAAAAAAATAGGGCTGTTAGAGGAATGGTGTGAAAGGAGGGGTTTTCTCCTTTTTTTCTGTAGTAGACTGTTAGTCTACAATAGGCATAACATTTAACCTCACCTTAAAAGTGCCTTGGATTCTTTACATGTCTCCCCTACTTCCCATAAAAAAGTGTCCGTGGAGGAAAAATGAGAACTCTGCTCACTTTTAGAGAAGGTCTTATTGCTTAGGTGTGTGCCTCCTTGGGGAAAAGCAGCATGGCAGCCAAACAGGGAGACTGAAATAATTTAGAGCTTTGAAGTTTCCCTTGCCATCAAAATACTCACTGGAACATTAGTCAGAATGATAAGTCAATAAGATGGCTAAGAACCATGTGTAGAGCTTGTCAGATCTAGTTAAACAAAGGCCAAACTTGATCAGTTTTAGAACAATGGGAAAATATGCTTACATACCCAGTAGTTAATTTTTAACACTTTTTTTTCTTTATGCAAGTTGTTTTCCAAAACATCTTTGAATTTTTTGTTTGTTTGTTTGGCTTTGTTGGTTTGTTTGGTTTTTTTTTTTTTTTTTTTGGTAGTTTTGGGTCTGTCAATCCTGTGTTCCCTCCCCTTCAAAATTTGGAGGTTTGTTTCTTTCTTGCTTCATTTCTGGCTGCCATTGCAACGCTGAAGGTTAAAAGGATGGTGCACACTATGATCAGTATTTGGGTAAATCTTGAAATGGCCGATATTTTAAATGTTTCCAAGTTTTTACTGTGCATTGCTGCATCTTAATCTCCAGCTTGATTAAGACCATCTTTTTTCCATGTATTCAAACACATCAGGATTCTTGAGCAGAACTCCAGCATAATACAGTAAAACAGAATCAGAATCACAGAATAGTTCAGGTGGGAAGGGACCTCTGAAGGTCACTTGGTCTAACTTCTTTTCTCAAACAGGGCTACCTAGTTGTTCAAAACTGCATCCGTTTGGCTTCTGAACGTCACCAAGGATGGACATTCCACAACCATGCTGAGCAACCTGTGCAAGTGATCAGCCACCCTCAGAGGAAAAAAGTGTTCCCTGATATTCAGAGGGAACCTCCTGTGTTTCTGTTAGTGCCCATTGCCTCTGGTACTCTCTCTGGGCACCACTAAAAAATACCCAGCTCCATTTTCTTTGCACTCTCCCTTCAGGTATTTATACACATTGATAAGATTCCCTTGAACCTTCTCTTCTCTAGACTGAACAGTCCCAGATGTCTTAGCATTTCTTCTTAGGATTGCCACTCCAGTCCCTCCACCATCTTTGTAGCCCTTTACTGGACTCTCTCCAGTTTGTCCTCCTTGTACTGAGGAGACCACAACCGGACACAGTACTACAGATGTGGCTGAGTAGAGGGGTGAGACCACCTCTCTCAAACCTGCTGGCAATGTTTTGCCTAATGCAGCCCACGAGCCTTTTTTGCAGCAAAGACAAATTACTGGATCATGCTCAAATTGGTGTCCAGCAAGATCCCTTGTCTTTTTCTACCAAGCTGCTTTCCAGCAGCTTGTATCATTGCATGGGGTTTTTATTCCCCAGGCACATGACTTTGCACTTCTCCTTGTTGAAATAAATAATAATTGGTTAAAAACATAATACAATCTGCTTTCTTTTTGTCTACTTCAAACTGTTTTGGGGATCCCAGGTAACATTACTTATTTAATTTTATTTTATTAGTAAAAAAAATTTCTTCCCTGCAGTTTGTAACTGGGATTTTAAATCATAAAATCAAGTTCTTTGCTCATAGCTTAATGACTCATAGCTACTTTGTAGAAGCAGGATGCCACCAGTGGTCACCAACAATGTTCCTCAGGGTTCAATATTAAGGACAATTCTGTTCAATATCTTCGTCAATGTTTTAGACTCAGGAGTTGAATGTACCATTAGCAAGTTTACTGATGATACTGAACTGGGAGGTGCTGTTTGCATTCTTGAGGAACAAGAAGCCTGTAGAAGGATCTGGAGAGATTACAGCATTTGGCTATGATTAATGGCTAGCTTCAAGGTGGTGGAGAGAGCTAGGCAACTGATGAGGACTTAGCAATCTAAGTGGTCATATTATCTCATCAGAAACCAAATAGTAAGTGGAGTGAAATGTCTCAAATCTGTCAACATTTTGGATTCTACCACACTTTAAAAACACACTATAGGTGTAATATACTGAAGGAAAGGAAGAAGCAAGATTGAAGGTACTGCTGTATGCAACTGCCAGTCTGTCTTGGTTGGTCTCCTATGTTAAATTTAATGTATTCTCCTATTTCTCCACTAGTGAAAAATGTGTTATTATTTTATTGTTTTAGAACCTTGAGTGCTTACAAGTCTGGAGTGTTAGACAAAGGAGACTTGATATCTTAGTTTTCCAGGTTTCTGGGTGAGGAAAAAAGCTGATATACACATTTATTGTAAAAATATGTAGTTGAAAATCAGCATGAAATAAGGAGCCACTGATCAGAAATGGGTCATCCCCAAAACTACTTGTTTTTTTTCTGAACAGAACTTCTGTGGTACTTTAGGGAGAAAAAATACAGTGATTTATTATTGGAATAGAATTTATTCACAAAAGGTTGCCTGTACTGAAAATGATGTTAAGTGTATGAGCCAGAATATTTGCAACAAGTTTAAAGAGCAACACTTGCTTCCTAAGCCAAGTGAATGACATTTCAAGACCACAGAAGACAAGAACCTATATACATCTGTGCATATATATATGAGACTCTATTACCGATAGTACATTAATAATGTGTATTGTTATTAATATAGTATTGTCTGAATCCTATTAGAAAAGTTTTTTAAAAAACCAAAATTAAGCATTTCAGAATTAACCATGATGGAAAAAGCAAGAGATAGTAACTCATTGCAGATTTAATAGTAGCACTAGCTGCAGGCAGCTTGCATATTTGAAACCTCTACACACTCAATGCTGCTTGAATTCCTGAGATTATTATATTTTTCCTGGAGTGTCTAAAAATAGTATAATATTTAGTATATGGCATTATACACTATTTCATATTACTTACAAAGGTGTATTCAGATTCCTTGAGGATAAACATAAAACACACCGTATTTTCCGAGTGACATGTAGATAAGCTTGACACTAGAATAAAACAAATATTTCTTTTTCTCTAGTCATCTCTGTATTGACCACTGCCAGAAATGTTTAAATAGCATCAAATATTATTGTGTTCTTATGATGTCTTTGTATGTTTTCATAGTATTAATCTGCCATCACCAACTTTCAAATTCCACTTTATTACTTGCAAACACAATTACAAAGATTTATCACAAACATCATAATTTTCTATGAAGATGTTGTGTGGAACTCAAATACAAATCCATATCATTCAATTGGTTGCTTTCTTTAGTTTACTATTATTAGAAATAAGTAACCAGGAACAAAAGCTAACTTTTTACTTGAAATTATCTGGCCACATAAAACTGACAATGGCATATTTTCTCATACTGATTTTGGGTAAATATTGATAGATGACCTTGTTTAGAGAAAGTTCAAATTTCATACTGAAAGCATCTCCACACATCTGAAATGAAAAACGTTATATAAAAGAAGAGATGGATAGAAACCCAGATAAACATATAAGCAGAAATGTTGAACACATGGCAATGTTCACTACAGTATATTGCTTCATAGTGGAACATTCCAGCTTCATTTGAAAATTAGTTTGAAGATCCATAACTTTCTTATGTATACAATTGCAAACTCTTCTGTTTTCTCTAATCTTCACATATAAACATTAAAGAACCTATCTGAAACACAAGGCATTCTGCTTAACAGCTATTTAACAGCATTCTGATTAGTATTCTTATATTGAGAGAAAACTGATTTGTATAATGGACTGTTAAATTAGAATTTCATTTACCTTTTGGAGATCTCTAGTATGTATTAAAAAGTACAAACAGACTATTTTATAAACACACAAATTATGCTCATCTGCCTGAAAAATTATTTTTCTCTAAAGTAGTGATATGAATCACTATATCTTTATGGGAGCCAAGAATAAGACCCAGATATAATTTTCTGGATAACATTGTCTTTTCAATAAAAGTCCTCTTTGGTAAAAGATAGGATGGAAGAATTTCTTAAATATAGAAAGATATGTACCTTCTAGTGTAAAATTAATAAGATTTGAACTGGTCTATTTCAAGTAGCGTTTCTCTGCCTGCATTCTGTTCTCCATATTCTTCCTGTTTCTTCCTTGGACTATAACTCAGTATCTGTCATTATGTCAAAAATGCTGGGCTAAGCAACCTCCTTCATCTCTAAATTCTTTCTTAACACTATTCCTCTTATCGATATGGCAGAAAGGGATGTACAGCTGGCTACATGGCTAACTAAACTGGAAAATATTAAAGTGCCTTCCTAAAATATTTTCCATTCTCATTTAAGCCATCTAATTGAAGAAGCTCATGGGATAATTGCTTTGGATACTTAGGCTGCTTAATTAGCCTCTCTGTTCACCATTTTTCTCTATAGTGGATGCTTAAAGGAGCACTGATGGAAAACCCTGCTACCTTCGTAAGGGTTTCTCCTGTTCAATGCAAGGATGAATTGGCAGAAACAGCAGCAAGGCATCACACTTAAGTTTTTAATGTAGTACAGTGTAACCAAGAGCAACCTTATTTTAGTAGCATGGAGGTCAGTGTAGGCAGTCCCTAGAAGCTGAGTAGATTACCCTTCAAATTTGTGTGGGGTTCCATGTCACAGCTCAGACTGCTACTAGTTACCACAACTAGTTCAAGTACCTGTGTTCTGCATTGCAATCTCACTTGCTGTCTGGATGAATCCTTAGGACATAAGTGGTGAGGCAGTGTAAATGCAACCCACAGCTTGCTTAGTGCTGCACTTGGTGTATAGAGGCAGGGACTAGTACTCTTATCACTCCTGCCAGATTTACTAAACAGATTACTACTGTAATCAACTAGTATATTTTTTATTGAGCAAAATTCACTTTATGTTTCTTGCCCTGAAAACAGTCTGTTCATATCAGAATCTTGCACAAATATTTCTTATTCAATAGGAGGTTGATTACTGAAGCAGTGGGTTCACTCATGTATTAAATAAAGACCAGTGCTTCTTAAAACCCAAGCTGCATGTTTTAGTAACACATCTATTTATCAACTGAGACACATACTGTTCCCAGACTGTTGACATGTATAGTGAGTGTTTTATTGAAATGATTTGTGTAATGTGGAGAGTATGCTAGCATGGTACTGTTTAATCAATTAGCAGAGAAGACAACAAAAATATCCTCTTCCTCTAGATACTTGACCCAATTGCTTCACATGCCACTGGTGGAACAGATGATGGATATTTAATACTAAATAGGTGCTTTGGTTTATATGCTGAAATATTACTTCATTACTTGAAGAATGTGGTTATAGAACTGATATATGCATTATTTTGTCATGTTGTGTCAAGCTGAATTGACTTAAAATGTGAATTATGTGATGTGATGCCCTGTAATCTGCCATAATTTGACATAATATAATTGAGCAGGTCAGAAATATGAAACAAACAAAACTTTATCCATTATGAAACTGGTGCTTCTCATTCAGGATAATGTGAAACTATATTTTTTCCAGAAAATAGAATAGAAATATATTTCACGTGAGGGATATTTTCCTAGACATATTCCTTTTACAACAGAGTAGAACTGATTAAGCAAAATAAATCTTGGACCTGATAAATATTAGTCTCACTGAAAGTAGGTCTAGGAAATATCTTGAATGGATGCCATTTTTGTCAAAAGCCATCAGAATACAGCACACTAGCTTAGGATCTGGCTTTACAGTAATATTATAGTACAGTGCATGTCAACTTCACTTCCCAAGTCATTAACACATGTATGTTAATGATTAAGATTAGGCAGAAAAACTATTTTTACATGTAGGATTTGATAAACTCATCTTATAGCTTTGTATCTGATCAATAAGTCCAGAGATTTATGTATAACATGGAATCTGTGTCAGCTGACACTGACAGTGTCAGAGAAGTGTCACCTGCAGTATTAAAAGATGATTGACAGAAAGTTCATTACTTGATTAGAGGGTTAATTGTTTTGCGTGCTCAAAGTAAGCCCTTCTTATCAGCCTCAGACACTCACTGGGGCATAAAGCCCTGGGGACTACAACAAAAGAACAAGGTGAATGGCACAGAAAAGAGGTAAAGTTATTCTATTTGTCACACAGCAAATTTCATTATTTTTAGGCTGTCCTTATAAATAGGAGAAAACCAATGCTCCAAATAAAGCAGGAGGAAATCATACATGTTATTTCAAGTGATTTTTGGCAAAATTACATTACTAAGCTGCAGGTATATGATATAATCTAAAATCGAAATTCTTGCTGACCTTTGAGATGCAGCAACCTTCAAGCCTTACTACAACACAAATCTTCATAATAGCCTATAAATGAGTAATATGTGAAAAAATAGTATCAATATGTGGCAAGGTTGTGTTTTTAAAGCTGTATTGTAAAAATTTATTCTTTGCTTGACATCTAAAAATGAAAAAAAAAACCCACCTTTATAAATATTCCATATAATAAATAGTTAAAATGTACTGAGAGGCTTGATACACACTGGTTTTGATATCTCCTTGTATTTTATAGGAGAGAGTTTCTGGAAGAAACAAGACATTTCAGAAACTTTTTTTTTACTTTTTTTTTTTTTAATTCAGATATATTTTGATTCTTCTATCTGTTCAGTTAAGTAATTTCTGATCATTTAAAGGCTTAAGAAAGAAGACGGATTAAAGCAAATTTATGATTGAATGGCTGAGGTTGTCAAGGGCCTCTGCAGACCTTCTGGTCCAATCTTCAAGCTCAAAGCAGGGTCAGCTAAAGCAGGTTGTGTAGGGCTTTATCCAGATGAGTTTTAAACATCTCCAGGGATGGAGATGCAACAAAATCTATGTCAGATCTGCTCCTGTGTTTGACCACTCTCAAAGTGAATAAAATTCTTGTGTGTAAGAGTAATTTCCTGTATTTCAGTTGTGTCCACTGCCTCTTGTCTAGTCACTAGATAACACTGAGAAGATTCTGGCTCAGCCTTCTTTACACCTCTCCTGAACATGGGTAAGATCTCTCCTTGGACCTTTCTTCTCCAAGCTGAAGAGATCCAGCTCTCAGCCTCTCTTCATATGAAAGATTCTTCAAGGCCTTTGTTATCTTTGTGGCTGTTGCTGGACTTGGTCCACTAAGTCCATATCTCTCTTGGACTGGGCAATCCAGAACTGGATGCTACACTCCAGGTGTTTCTCATCAAGACTAAGGAGAGGGCAAGGATCACTTCTCCCAACCTCCTGGCAACACTCTGCATAATACATCTCAGGATGCTCTTGGACTTCTTTGCTGCAAGGACATGTTGCACAGCAAATTTGTTCACCAATACCTCCAGGGCCTTCTCTGCAAAGCTAATTCTCAGCCAGTTGGCCCCTAGTGTGTATTGGTGCCTGATGTTCCTCCACAAATGCAGGACTTTCAAGGACTTGGCATTTCCCTTTGTGGAACTTCATGAAGTTCCTGTCTGTACATTTCTCGAGCCTACCAAGAGCTCTCTGGATGGCAGTGCACCCATCTCATACATCCATATATTCCACCCATATTTTATCATTTACAGACTTGTTGAAGGTATGCTCTGTCCCATCATCCAGGGCATTAATGAAGAAGTTAAAAAATTTTGGCCCTGTTATGGGTCAGTAGTGACTGAAGGCACTGGATACCTCAGCCCTTCCCAAGTTCTTTGTCATCAGTTCTCTTGCTCTAATCAGCAGAGTGTCAATATTTTCCCTCATTTTTCCTTTGCTGATAATACATCTATAGAAGTCCTTCCTCTTGGCTTGCATGTGGCTCACCTGATTCACAAGACAAGGTGGACTTTGGCTTTCCTACCATCCCTTCCATATTCAGACACTGTCTTTATATTCCTTCTGGTGACCAGGCCCTGCTTTCACTTCTTGTATGCTTCCTATTGATGTCTAAGTCTTGTTAGGATCTCCTTGTGCACCTGTTAAGGCCTCCTATCACTTTTTCTTGCTTGCCTTTTTTGGCATGATCCCTGGCAGTGATTCTCAACCTGTGGACCTCTGACGGGGACGCAGTGTCATCACAGGGGGTCCACAAAAGCTTAAAGCAGGGCTGAGGAACATCCATCCTGGAAACATTTGGTCTGACCCTCAGAGGAAGACAAGCTCATAGAAATATCCACAGGTGGTGCTCTGAAACTGTAGTTCCTCTTCTCTTCATCTTTGAAAGACCTTTCATGAGAAAACTGAAGTAGATGTTTGATGCAGTCTAGTGTTTTAAATCTTGAACTAAGTCTTGGTGGTCTGCAACCACAAAAGGTATTTAAAGTGGGTCCATGGTGTAGGAAAGGTTGAGAACCCTGGCTGGATGTTGAGTTTGAGAATCAACCGACTACGTGATTTAGATTTATTCTCTGTGTTAGCTGTTAGCTAACAGACAGCTTTCTCAAAATACTTTTTCCAAGAAGTATTAATTTGCCTTGACTCAGAGTATTCTGAGAATAATATTAAACACTGACATTAAGTAGAGAAAAGGATTATTTAAAAAGATGTTGTATTACTTGCAAGTGATGATGATTTATAATCAGCTGACATCACATGCAGAATAGTGACCTTCTTAGCTAAATACAAAGCTTTCTATAAAGTCTTCCTTTGTCAAGTTTAGACATGTCCTAAAATTATTAACTGTTTCTGGTAAATTGCAGAAAAATTGTGGGTAACAGAATCAGGTACAAGTTCCCCCATCCTACAGTCCATTTTCTGACAACAGAAAATATTATTAAATTTTTAAAAAATCTGAATTTTTCTAGAGAGATCTTGATATTTAATAACAAAATCACAGAATGCCAGGTTGGAAGGGACCCCAAGGATCATCTGGTCCAACCTTTCACGGTAAAATAAATAAAATAAATAAACAACCAAACTAATAAATAGATTGTTTAGGCGAGATGACCCAGCACCCTGTTGAGCTGAGTCTTAAAACTGTCCAATGCCAGGGAATCCACCACTTCCTTTGGGAGATTACGCCAATGTTTAATTGTTGTCACTGTGAAGAACATTTTTCTGGACTCCAGTTGGAATCTCCCCAGGAGCAACTTGTAACCATTCCCCCTTGTTTTTTAACGTGTGACTCCTTGTAAAAAGGGAATTTTCTTCCTCTTGGTAGCCACCCTTCAAGTGACTTCAAGTACACCCTTCAAGCACCTGGTAATGAGGTCTCCCCTAAGCCTTCTCTTCTCAAGGCTGAACAAGCCCAGGTTTCTCAGCCTTTCTTCATATGACAGGTCTTCCAGTCCCCTCATCATCCTTGTGGCCCTCTGGACATTTTACATCTTGTCCATGTCTTTTCTGTATAGCTGGGACCACCTGCAGGAAGGGAGGAGTGTCTGCTCTGTGGAGTGCACTCCACAGAGTGTCCTGGTTCAGGAAAGACCTCCTGAATCTC
>NW_008604773.1:21432-24846 GCF_000691845.1 Merops nubicus
CCTGGTTCAGGAAAGCCCTCCTGACTCTCCCTGGAGCTGGGCCCCAGTCCGTTTAGAGCTTTGCAAATGTGGGCTGATCAGGTGAGAGTCGCCATGTAGGCACCTTTTTTGTGTATATATTTAGCTTTCTGGTCTGGCTGTTTCCCTTGCCAGCTATGGGAAACCTTGGTTCTCTGTTCATACCACATGTTGTGGGCCAAGTTATGTCTTTTGTGGCATCGTTGGGGGTGGTGTCAATTATATATGAGAAGGTTGACCTGTTTGTACCCCCCGTCAGTCATTCATGTTATGACGCGTTTGCTTACAATACAGTCTACTTATTGTTTTCTCTTCCTGCTGGCTGTATCATTCTTGTTGGGCCTGGTCATTGTCAGAACACCTGCCAGGTTTATCCCAGTCTAAGTTGGATTCCTGGGTGATGTGTTCCCACATGCAAGACCCTACACTTGTCCCAGTTAAAATTCATAAGTTTCTTGCTAATCCAGTCCTCCAGCTTGTCCAGAAACTCATGGAGGGTGTCTTTCCCTTCTGGAGAGTCAACTACCCCTTATTTTTGTGTCAGCAGAAGATTTCATCAGGGAGCCCTTAGTTCCAGCATCCAAGTGTCTTATGAAGACACTAAGAAGACCCAGGCCAACACTGACCCTGGGTAACCCTGCTTGTGACTGGTTAATATTTTGAAAATGAACCATATACCACCACCCTCTGAGTACAGCCCATCAGCCAGTTCCCCACCCACTGCACAGACTACTTGTCTAGGTCATAGCATGTCAGTTTTATAAGGAGGAGGCTGTGAGGGACCATGTTGAAAGCCTTGAAGAAGTCCAGGTAGACTATGTCCATCACTCGCTCTGCATCAACCCAGAGGTTCACCACGTTGTGGAAGGCAATCAGGTTTGTTAAACACAATTTGCTCCTCGTGAATCCACGTTGGCTTTTCCCAACCACAAGCTTCAGTTTACTTGTGATAGTTCCCCAGGAGGATTTGCTCCATAACTTTCCCAGGGACTGGTGACACGTCCCCCTCACCCCCAGCTGGGGAGCAGCCCTTGGGGAGAGGGGGTCTCAGGCTGGACGCAGCCACAGAGAGCGAGTGGGTACAGGAGCTGGATTATGGAACTCAGTTCAGGAGCTCGGGATCAAAGGCAGATGGATGAAGTCCTCCTCGGATGCTGGCCACTGCAGCAGAAGCAGCCAGCAGCCCAACAGCAGAAGATGGAAGAGAGTAAAATGGAAGGGGTGACTGAAGGTGTTGCTCCTCCTGATCCTTCAGGGTTTACTGGGTATGACAGCCATGGGATGGAATACCTCACTGGTGAATCTTGGGGTCAATTATTCTGTCCGCTCCTCCCTGCAGGTGCGGGGTACGCTCTGCCCCCTTCTGTGTGGGATCCAAGCTTAGCAGTGGCCTTGGTCTGCACACCCATCCCTGGCAGTAACTCTAAACATGAAGTCGGTTTGCGAAAATGCTGCTAACTTCAGACAGAGCAGTTATTAGAAGAGCTTTAGCGAAAAAGTAAAATCATTAAGCAGAAACAGCTCTATTTTACCCCAAAGCAAGACAAATATACTCTGTTTGCATAGTGTATACTAATGTTAGAATTGTCACACTCTTTATTGCTTCTTCCCTTATCAAGCAACAAAATACTTATGCAACTTATTAGGTCAATATCCCATCTTCCTTTTGGTTACTTTTGTCAAAATTTCTACCAAAACATCCAGTATTTTCACAGCAAGTATGAAAGCAGGTACTAAATTAGATGCCAATCTAAACAAAACTAAAGAAAACCACTACTGATTTTGGGAGTATTCTATTCTTTAATGCCCACCTAATGTGTCTAAGTGCTGAGACACCGGCAGCCTTATTGAGCTACTTGTACACTCTGGGGCAAAGAAGAGCCAGAATCTTCTCTGTGCTATAGATGTACATATGTACAGTGAAGTTCTCCTCAGGCAAGCAGTCCCCAAATAAGAAGGATCATGTCAATGAGTGTCTATCTCCATGGTAGCAACTCGCAAAGCCTGCTGTTAGGGCTTTATGTTTAGGTTGCCTACCTTTAGTAATTGGTTCTTAGGCATTTCACAGTCTAATCAAATGCTACCATACACAGTCTCACTAGAGAATAAATTTCTAAGTTGCCTGTTTAAATTCATGGATATATGTATGTATAAGCTCATAGTGATAGGGGTGGAACATTCTCATACATAACAAAAAAGACACTGTTTTTTGTTTGTTTGTTTGTTTTCCAAGAATAATCGGTAATATTTTTGTTCTATGACTTTTACCTATCTTTTTTCACTCAGGTTTCATAACCTATGACAGTATGTCAGATCTCTTAGTGAATTCATTTAAGCTACTGAGTTCACTTGTAAAAGTTATAGCATGATTGCTTTTTTTCCTCTAATCTCAGCCTTTCATAATTTACAATTCTGACAACTGCAAAAGAATTCTGCACCTGTTTTTTTCCATGAAGTAGTTGTGTGCGTTTTTTTCCCCTTAACATTAAAAATTATTTTTGTGCAATAGATGAACTTGTCCTGAAGGAAAGAGTTGTTTCCATTTAGAATAATATCCATAGCAGAGAAACTATTAAACTCTTTGTTAGAAATGTATCAGACTAATACACCTTTTTGAGTCCTATTATACTGTTATACTACTAATGTCTGTATACCTCAGAAAATATTTTCTTCTTAGAATGACTTCTGTTAAAACGGATACAGCTCAAGAACCCTCTGAATTTAAATTCTTATCACCTCCTGGTTTTACAGTAGTTTCAAGGGTTTTTTATTATCATTACTGAGCTTCTTGAAAAAATGAGAATCCAATATCAGTATTATGCCTTATTTGACGTTATTTGCACAACATTTGTCTTAGTTGCTTTAATAATCAGAATTTCATTATTTTAAGTAATTCCTGAGTTTTTAAGGGACAGGTTATTGGTAAGCCTATTGTTTATGGTTGTGGGTAGCTTTTTAAGAGTCTTTCCAAGCTTGTAAAATAATTCATAGATTCATTTTTCATTAGCTAACTGCATTCTACTTTATGAGAAAAAGCTGATCGGGAAAATAAATCAAGGCCTGATCAAAGGAAAAGCAAAATTATAGAAATGTTGCAGCACAAAATAATTTTACCAGTATTGCACTGATCTGCTACATTTTTTGCTTCATTTAAGTTTATAGACAAGTCTATAACATGGAATTGTACATGAAGTCTGTATTGCGACATAGCAGAATAATTTTGAAGTTCTTCTGCTCATTCAATATCCTAAAATATAAATACTTAATTAGAAAAAACAAAAATAGCATGTCATCAGTTATTCTCTGACACCAACAGATAGTCTAACTGCCTAGCCTGTTTGTTCAGATTGCTTTTTGGTTTATACTGGATCTGGCTGAGCTGATTTCCCACTGCAG
>NW_008604774.1:0-17760 GCF_000691845.1 Merops nubicus
GGCTGCGCTCGGGCCTCTCCGCCAGGACTATCTTCCCGAGGCCGCCCGGCGCGCCCAGCTTCGCCCGGAGGGTGCGTCTGAGCTGACTGTGAGGGGAGGGGGACACCCTGTGCCGCGCGGCTGGGGAGGGGGAGGAGGAGGAGGAAGGGGAAAGGGTGTGCTGGCACCCGCCGGCTGGGGACAGGGGCTCACTCCATGTTTGTTCAGGGGCGGAGGGCAGGAGGTCGTGCGGGAGCCGCAGCTCTCCCCTCAGCCGCTCCGGCCCGCCCGTGTGTCTCACGGCTGTCTCAGAGCCGTGCGTTTATTCGGTTTTCCCTGCTCCAGAGCTGGTCTGCTCCTCTGGCTTACTTGTTCAGGTTGTTGCTCTGGAAATTCACCTCTAGAGCTCCGGGAGCTTTCAGTGAAGCTTTCTTACAGCACTCTTAAACCTCTGCGTGTTCAGGGCAGGCGCTCAGGTCTTGTGTAGAGGCTGGGGGGGGGCCTGCGAGAGGTCACGATATCGCTTCCACCCCAGTGGAAGTGGGGGCGCTAAGGTGAAAACTAAATAGTTGTTAACAGCCTTAACACGTGACGGTTGTGTGACTAAATGTTGAAGGATGTTTGTCTGTGTCAGTCAGGTATGCTTACTGCTACAGCGTATGTGTCCCTCGAGCAGATGTTTGTTTCTGTGGAGTTCTCTTAGTAGTGAGATGTGAATAATTAACTTTGAAATCTGCTGTGACTCTGTAATGAGAAAACAAGAGAAGACTATTAGAGTATTTCTTTTTCCTCTGTGTAGTTAAAATTTATTTTTTTTGTATACCAGCTGGAAATAAAAACTTGAAATAAACAGTAATGGCAACACTGTTATCCCTAGGATTTGAAGATGCCAAAAAAGAAACTGAAGAAATTAACTGAAGAGGAAGACTGTTCGGATGACCAGGATGATGAAGTAGGATCAGCTGTATTGTTACTGTTAACATTTTATTTCAAACCCCCACGTTCAAGAGAAGAGTGTGAATTGTTTAGCAGCCTTGTGATAGAAGGATGAATCCAATTTAAAGGTGGTGTCATTAAGAACAGCAGGAGGGTTGAATTGGTCAGATAAGGCAAGTTCTAGTCTGATAATTAACTTATGTTTTTCTCCAGAAGCTGTGAGTAGTGTGCATATCAGAAAATAACATTTTTTAATTACTATTATTTTAGTAAATCTTCCTGGTAGAGGAATGTTGAGCTTAAAACTGTTAGCAAAACCACTACTGTTCTCCTGGGTTGTTTTTTATCTTGGATCATATATCTTAATTTCATGTTTAATCACAAATTGTACTTTGCAGCATTTTTGCAAGCACTTCTCAAATACTTCCTTTTAATTACTGAGGCTTAAGTCAGTGACAGAAGTTTTTTGTATCCTCTGATACATAGTTGTATCTAGTGAGAAGCTTTCACTGAGTCACTTGTAAAATGCAGGTGCTACAGGGGTTATCTTTCTGGTCACACTTAAATATAGCTTCCCGTTCTTTTTATTGTTTGTATTCTCTTCTGGGAAGCTATTTCCTGCTTATTCCTGTAGTGTAATATGTACCTTATAAACCAGTAGTTGAATAAATCCACACTTAAGTTTGCTAGATTTCCACCCCCCCCTTGGATTTTGCAAGGTATTGTTAAAGAAGTGCAATCTGAACCCTAGGTTTCCTGAAGCGGGTCTCAGGCATCGAATCTCATGAAAACAGATAATTTAGTAGAATGGTACTGCAGCAGGGTCAGCTTGGGATGGGTGCCTCTGGAGCAGGACCCCCTCAGTTATTGCCCTAGGCTTTTTAAAGCCTCACAGCTCATTGCATCAGCTCTTCATGCTCCCACAACAGGCGTTCTGTCTGTTGTCTGATCACACTGGTTACCAGTTACTTGTTTTCTTCTGTTGTTGAAGTCTTGGTGTGGGTGACTTCACCTGCTTATACAGTTCTAAAATCTGTGTTCCATCTGCATGTGGAGCTCATCCATCTTCTGCTGACTTCAGGTAGAACGGGGTCTTTCTTTTTTTCCCTTGAATTACAGTTCTTTTCCTTTGATCATAAGGATCACTTTAATTTGTAATGCTAAGCACACAGTCTTCATTAACAGTATTTATAAAATCTCATTGCGTTAGCTCAGTAACAATACATCAGAGTCATACAAACCTACTCCCAGCCATTCTTGTTATGACTATGAAAGAGTTCAGCCTAAGTTCACCCATCTCTAGGTCACAGCTTGTGGCCTAAGGCTTCAGCAATAGGCTGCTCATGCTAAGCAAGTTGCCTACAAACATTAACATAATTAGAATAGTCAGGGTTAAGATTACTTTAGTTCCCAACAGGTATATGGGAAATGAGAGCTTGTAATTGTCTTATCATTAATGTCCCAAAAAATGCTTGGAAGTGTTTATAAATGGGCATGATATTATGGTTTTATAAACTGAGTTATACATGTTAGAAGCCTTTTGCTCATGCACAAAATGTTTAAAGCCAAGTATTTGTAACTATATTTTTTTTTTGTCTCCAGTTCCTTATTATTTTAATTAGCCTTTTAACATTAACTTGTCCTAAGGTGTGTTGACTTTTTGTTTTTTTATTTCTGCAATACAAAGGGTAAAAACTTAGCTCAGAGCCTCATACTGCAGCTGTACCGTTGTTGCTAATGCCTACACCAGTTTGAAGAATAAAGAGTTTTAATGGTTGTGTGACTTTAGTGTGAGACAGCATTAAATATTGCTGTAGGCAGACACTGACCAGGGCAAGCAGCAGTGAGAACCCAAACTAATAACAGGAAAAAGATAAGGAAACTTCTGAATAGCAGCAGTTGTTTCTTCAGTGTGATCACGATATAGCTGAGAGATACCTTTGGCTCTTCCAGGTGAAAGGGAGCCACTTAAGTAGAGTCATATTAAGGTATGACTCTGGGGGTCTTTGGTGTTTTTTTGTGTGTGGTATAAGCATGACCACAGATTACAGAAAACTTCATGCCTGTTGGCTTTTAGCACTTTGGCATATAATTCTGTAACTGTGAGTGAAAGGACATGTGTCACTGTCTAAATTAGAACTACTTTATGCAGAGCTTTTTGGAGGAGTTGGCACAGCTGCCTTGTGGAAATGTGGCCTGGATAACACTGGGGGTGATATGGTAGCCGTGGGATTGTGGACAGGACACCAGAACCTGTCTGCTCCAAGAGGACATTTATCCCAAACTGATAATGATGAGAGGAAGGTAACAGTAATGAAGTTCACTTAAGATGACCAAATTAAGTCAAAGTCAGGGAATTGTTAAGAGACTTTTGAGAAAAGGAGCTATGCTGAAAAGAAATACTAAACCCAGGAAAACTCATGGTTGTAGAGGCCTTGAAGAGAGAAAGCAGTAACTGTGCAGCAGTCAAGCTGGGCTTTGTAGTGGCAGAAGCTGTCCCACTAGCATCAGGACTTGCAGCTACCCTGCTGGAGCACCTTCCCTGCTGGGTGCTCTGTAGCTTGTTCCAGCTGGTGGGGTGACAGCCGGGGGGAGCACGCCGTGGGTGTGGGTGTGTAACCTGGTGGGGGCCGTTCCCAGCGGCGTGTGCCTCGCAGGCTGCGGGGAGCGGTGCGGCCGGGGCGCCGGGTCCTGGGCAGCACCAGCAGACGGGGGCCCAGGTGTGCCCTCTGCCTGCCTCGGATTAAAACTCCCTGGGATAGTCATCTGAGCTGGGATCAGTTTGTAACAGACTGCTATTGTAGTTTTGCTCTTGTATACAGATCATTGATTGCCAGCTAATTGAGTTGTTAATAAACCAATAAAGCACTTTGATTCTTCTTTGATTATAATCACGTGAGTTGAACAGGTGTTTCCACAGCAAGTTGCTTCAGTATGATTCTCAGTGGTAGCAGCCTTTAACAGCTGGAGCAGCTCTCCTATGAGGACAGACTGAGAGAGTTGGGGCTGTTCAGTCTGGAGAAGAGAAGGCTCTGAGGTGACCTTATTGTGGCCTTCCAGTATCTTAGGGGGGCCTACAAGAAAGCTGGGGAAGGACTTTTTAGGCTATCGAGTAACAACAGAACTAGGGGGAATGGGGCAAAGCTGGAAGTGGGCAGATTCAGGCTGGATGTGAGGAAGAAGTTCTTCCCCATGAAAGTGGTGAGACCCTGGAATGGGTTGCCCAGGGAGGTGGTTGAGGCCCCATCCCTGGGGATCTTTAAGGCCAGGCTGGATGAGGCTCTGGGCAGCCTGATCTATTGGGAGGTGTCCCTGCTCATGGCAGAGGGGTTGGAACTGGGTGATCCTTGTGGTCCCTTCCGACCTTGACAGATTCTGAGCTGTTTTAGCAGAGGACTTTAGAGCCCTAATAGCTTAATGGTTGGACTTTTTTTACCCCTAATAATCTTTATAAGCATATGAGAGCATGTATTTTTGCATACTGATATACTTGTAGAGTATATGAAACACACAAATCCTAAGCGTGTCTAAGTATTTGAGTTTTCTCTATAACCCGGGACTGTGTGCCACATTCACTTTTCCCCCCTTGTGTTCATAAATACAACAAAATCTGAATACTAAATTATAGCAAGATACATGGCTGCCTTTTTCAAGGTTAATTTATTCACAATCGTAGTGAATCTAGTATGAAATAATAGCTTATTCCATTTCATGAAGATTTTTTTGCTGTAATTTGCTCTTGGATTTTTTCCTTCTTTCAGAAACCTGAAGACAGAAGATCTTGTCACCGTACTATGAGAGAAGATGGAGAACTTCAGAGGTAAATTCTTGCTCTACCACTAAATGGAACTACTTAAAACAATTGCAAACTGGATTTAAGAATTTTGCTCAAGTTGTTCACCAAACAAAATACAGTGTTTTAACTAATGAAGTGTTGGTAGTGCACTCATGAATGGATTCTGTCTGAGCTGGGCAGTTCAAGGTAATTGAGAAGACAGGGTTCAGAATTTTTTTTATAACTCTAATATCTGCTAATAAACTTACAATAAGGTAGGAATTATATCCTTCAAACTATACTGTTGTTAAAAGATCATGTGGGGTTTTTTTTTGTCTTAAGCACTACCTCCTTGCTCTGTATGGCATATTACGTGTTTTGTTAGCAAACAAAAGGTGCCACTGAAGTCTGGAGGGTAGTTCTGCAGAGAACTTAGTACCTTAAATAGGTTCCTATAGTCCTGAGATCCTTGGTTTCTCCTGATATGTGAAGCAATTGATTCCTAGGCAAAGTAAGCAATCTTTCACCTTGAGTGTAGCAAATGTCAACAGTGTTTGAAAACTGCTGCTTGTAAACTGAGAATGGTCTCATGAATCCCGAGACGGAAAAGCTTTGGATTGTTTCCTAACTGTGGCAAAATCGTGTTGTGCTTTCTGTTAGACTGGAGTTGTAACTCATCAGCTAATTAGCTGTGTGTACACGTGCTGTTGAGCACTGTTTATTAGCACAGTATGATACTACCATAAACCAGGAACTGTGTTCATGCCAAAATTCTGTCCAGACCTGTACCCGTCCCTGCAGTGGCCAGTGGGGCTTGTGTGGGAACCAGTGTGTGAAACAGGTGACCTGGCAGTGCTGGGTTCATGGTTGGACTCGATGATCTTAAACATCTATTCCAACCGAAACGACGCTGTGGATTTTCCTGCGGGACACCCTCTCGGCCTCTAAGGATAAGCTTGATGCCAATCAGTGCATCTATGTTGCCTGTCCTACATGAGTTTGTCAGATGGCATTTACCTCACCAGCATTTTTAAAAACACTGTTATAGAGTAGGGTAAACACTTTCTTTGGACATTCTAAACCTAGTTTATGATAAATTTTAGTTGTTTTTTTTTCTCTGCTCTTATAGGAAAGCTTCCTATTCAGTGTTCATATCGTTCATATGGTGGCCAGTCACAAGTGGTGTTCCCCAAGGCTCAGTATTTGGATCAGTGCTGTTTAATTTCTTTACCAATGAACTGGACAAGGGGATTGAGGGCTCTGTCAGTAAGTTTGCAGACAGCACCAAGTTGGGTGGGATTGTTGATCAGCTTGAGGGTCAGAAAGATCTACAGAGGGACCTGGACAGGTTGTATGGATGGGCCAAGGCCAACGAGATGATGTTCAGCAGTGCCAAGAATTGGGTCCTGCTCTTGGGTCACAACAACCTCCTGCAACACTCCAGGCATGGGGAAGAGCAGCTCAAAACTGCTCGTCAGAAAAGGCCCTGGGGGTGTTGGTCGACAGCTGGCTGAATATGACCCAGGGTGTGTCCAGGTGGCCAAGAAGGCCAACAGCATCTTGGCTTGTATCAGCACTAGTGTGGCCAGGGGGACTAGGGCAGTAGTGGTTCCCCTGGACTCACCGCTGGTGAGGCTGCATCTTGAATACTGGGTTCAGTTTGGGGCCCCTAATTCCAAGAATGACATTGAGATGCTGGAGTGTGTCCAGAGAAGGGGAATGAAGTTGGTGAGGGGTCTGGAACACAAGTCTTGTGAGGTGCAGCTGAGGGACCTGGGATTGTTTATCCTGGAGAAGAGGAGGCTCAGGAGAGACCTTCTCATTCTCTACAACTCCCTGAAAGGAGGTTGGAGTGAGGTGCGTCATTCTCTTGTCCCAAGTAACAAACTAGAGGACAAGAGTAAACGGCCTCAAGTTGTGCCAGGGGAGGTTTAGGTTGGACATTGGGGAAAATTTCTTTCCCGAAAGGGCTGTTAAGCCCTGGCCCAGGCTGCCCAGGGCAGTGGTGGGGTCCCTGTCCCTGGAGGGATTGAAAATCCGTGTAGGTGTGGTGCTGAGGGACATGGCTTAATGATGACCCAGCAGTGCTGGGTTAATGGCTGGACTCGATCTGAAAGGTTTCTTCCAACCAGAACAATTTTATTGTTTCTGTGGAAAGTTACTATATTCCCATCAGTTGTTCCTGTTCCAAATTCTGCAGTCTGTTTATCCTGCACTGTTTGAAAACTGTTTGGCACTGTGCGACCAAGCTGAACTGCTGCACACTCCAATTTGAGGGTGACACGCCTCATGTATCATTAGACTGCAGTTAAAACTTACCTAAGTGGTAAGGTGAAACTCGACTTTGTAGGGCATCTCTCAAACCAATAAACAGGGAATGCATGAAAAGCTTTTTCTCAGTTTTGTAAACTAATATGGCTGTACAGGGAGGGAAACTGTAAATAAATTAAAAAAAAAAGCTGTATCTAACTATTTTGACAGACAGGTGTTGCTGTAAATTCATATTTAAGGACATGACAAACTGGTACTCATAAATACTTAGCTGTAACTGCCTAAATCAACTGCAGGCCTGTTTATTTCTTTGTTATGTTCTTTTACATTACTTTTTTGTAATGTTTCTATAGTTCCAAAATAAAGAAAGATGGGGAAGCGAAGAAGCAAGACCAAAGTTCTCAGATTCCTCATGGTGCAGATGGAAGATCCCAAGGAAAATCTCCAAACGGATCTCAAGAAAAGTCTCCAAGTAAAAGCACAACCACAGACAATTCTTTAACCCAAAAGAAAGAGCAAACGCAAATTCTTATCCAAATTAAATCCAAAGGAATTAAGCAAGGAAAAATTATGTACGCTCCTGATGTGGTGACTACTAGAGGGGCAAGAAAGAACAAAAGTCGTTTTGATGGAAAAGAAGGGAAAAAACTCTGGCATAGCTTTGAACTTCAGAGGGACAAGGCACGGAAAAAAAAGGCAGAGAAAACTGAACTCTGCAAACTGAAGCAAAAACCAGAAAAAAACATGCTGGAAAAGTGTAAGTTATCTGCATACAATTCACGTGTACCACGTAAAAAGGCCGATGGCTCAAGAAAAAGAAGTGAAGATGTCAGAATTCCAGTGAATCCATCTGACACCTTGCCAGGGACTGGACGTGGTGATAGGTCTTCCGCTAAGAAGTCATATACATTACGCAGGCCTTGGGAGGAAGAGTATGAAGAGGAATATGAGAAGTTTTCTAAGGAAAAACACTCTGTGGATGAGCATACTCCGTCACACCGTTCAACTGGGAGAGCACGATGCTGGGGCTCCTGTAAACGGAAAAGAACAGACACTGATTCTGATAAAGCTGCTGGTCGTTCAGGGGCTGATGAAAGGGACTTGGAAGCCCCAGCGTTGTGTCTTACGCAGGTAATGTAAACCCAGTCCTTTGTATTATGCAGGTACACGTTTCAGGCTCGTTTCTGAATGGCAGGCAGGTTTTATACAAGCAGACCACCTTCTTACGGATTTCAAATGGGATTTCATAGCTAACTACATGGATTTTTCTGATCTCAGTGTAAACCACAGTAAAATGTTCCTCTGCTTTGCTGAATGGTTAAACAACCTAGAAGAATAAAGGTCTTGCATAATAGGACTGTGTCTGCACAATACCCTCTTATAGCTTTGCTTTGCTGCTGGTGGTGTGGAATACTTCAATTTAGGTATTTGTTTTGAGCTGACACGGTTGTATCATTTTTTGAATGAATAACCTGAACCAATGAAAACTTGCCTACCAAACAGATGCTCATTGCTGGCTAAGTGATGACAGGAGAACTTGTAAATCTAGGACTAAATTTGTTGATTTGCTGCAGAACTTCACCTTTGGCTATGATTTGTTTCCAAATTGTAGCTTGTGTTTGACCCTGCACCTCAGCTTTATCTTGAGTGTGGTTACTTTGTTGTTGTTGCTCCATTTAACAGGCCTAGACTTTGTGGAGCTTGCAGTTCCTGCTAGGGTAGTGCAATCATTTGGTGTGTGCACAAAGTTAGCAATGGCATACAGAATGATGGAATTGTTGAGGTTGGAAGGCATCTGTGGAGATACCTCGTCCAGCCCCCTTGCTCAAGCAGGGTCGCAGATTGTGGGCACTGTGTCCAGGTGGTATGTTCAGATGGAATTTGCTGTGTTTCACTTCATGCCCAATGCCTCTTGTACTGGCACAGAGCACTGCTAAGAATCTGCTTGTATCTTCTCTACACTCTCACATCAGATATTTATAAACACTGATAAGACTCTCCCTTCTCCAGGCCAAACTGTCCCAGCTTTCATCCTTGTGTATGACATGCCCCAGACCTTTAATCATCTTAGTGACCCTTTGCTCAATTCACTCCATTAAATTCATGCCTCTCTTGTACTGAGAAGCCCAGAGCAAGGATCACAGTCACAAACCCACAAGAGGAAAAACAGGCTTACAGTGTACACCTCTATATTTATTTTAAACAAAAGCTATCCTAAGCCCTTTTGACTGGAGGTGCTTCATCATGGATATTGAAAGTAGGTTTTATGTTGCCATTCAGTTCACCTGGGAATGTTCACTGTTCTCTCAAAAGCACTCTAAAAGGCTGATATGTGTTGTTCTCCTGTTCCTACTTGCTTCTAGAATTTTGAGGTCCCGTGCACATCTGACTCCTACCAAGAAGGTGAGGACATAAAATCTGTCCAAAAGGTGAGTGATGTACTTTTTTTAACAGTAAAGAACTTTATTTTGAAGCTCTTGACATGGGGATCACTTGTTCCTGAGCCTTCTTTGACATTTTGTGTGATAGTTTGTTTTCTTTTTTTCAATTCTTTCTACAGAGCTTTGTGGTCTCTTCACCCCCTCAAGATAGTCAGAACCCAGAAACAGACCAAGAGGTTAGTACTGCTTCAGTTTAACACTTCTAGGTTGCATTAAAATGTTACGCCACCAAGGCTGTGTAGCTGGATAATTCCATGACCTTTCCTAGTAGTTTGCATTGTTGCCTTACGATCTACACTTAAAAAATGTGGAGCGTTTTTTTCTCACATAGTAAACAAACTTGGTAAAGTGCTGCTAAGCAAGAACTTTCCGAGGCAGAAAGGTCATCTTCCTGTTATTCCCTACAACATGGGGAGGCCTTCATAGTCGCTTACATACTCTAGCTGTCTTATTTTCCATCCTCTAACCTTCAAGTTGGAAAAGAGACTTTTTTTTTTTTTAAGAAAACTCTGTTCAAAGACTTGTGGTCTATGGTGAAAAAAATGGAATAAAGTTTTTGGGTACTGAGTAGAAAGGTCATAAACAGATCTTCTTTCTACACCATATTTGTGGAGTACTTATAGCAGAGGATGTGCAGTTTTACATTTGCTGTACCAACTTAAAGTTTTTTATGCTTTGCTTTTAGTCTGTTTTAACACAACAGCATGAACATATAGTAACTCTTTGGGGAACAATTCATTAGTGATTACTTCCAATTTCATGCGTGCAAATTTTTTTCATTGTAGATGCAGATAGTAGAAGATTTGCATGTTGCTCGTGCTGGGAAGAGAATGGTGCTATCTGTAGTACAGACATGTGGAAAGCTTACAAGTATGGAAATAGATCTTCCAGAACCAGATTTAAATATTTCTGCTGGTAGGTCATTATTTGATGTTCTGTGGTACCTACTTAGAGTTAGTTATTATAGTTGGTTAACGGTCTGAGCACAACTGATTTTCCTTTTTTTTTTTTTTTTTCCCCCCAGAGACTTTTGCTTCTGGTCTGAACATATTAGTGGTGATTGACACAAATATAATGATTAGTCACCTTGAGTTTGTCAGATCTCTGAAGTCCGAGGAAATACCAGGTATGTGAATACATATAAAGGCAGAAGGGTCACGCTTGGGAGGCTGGTTCTGTGAACCCAAACAGGTGGCTGCTTAAGGAAAGTTTAGCTATGAAAGTAGAGCCTACTATACTTGTAGCTACAGAGAATCATGGAATCATAGAATTGTTCTGATTGGAAGAGACCTTTAAGGTCAAGTCCAGCCATTAACCCAGACCTGCCAGGTCACCACTAAACCATGTCCCTCAGTACATCTACATGGCTTTTCAGTCCCTCCAGGGATGGGGACTCCATCACTTCCATAACCCTTTCAGGGAAGATCTTTTTCCTCATGTCCAACCTAAACCACCCCTGATGCAACTTGATGCCATTTCCTTTTGTCCTGTTGCTTGCTATATGGGAGAGGAGGTACATAAGTCTTACCTATTGTAAGAACATCCTTTTAAGCATTTAATCCATTACTAGTGGTAATGTTTTCTACTCTATTTTAAACATTTTTTTTTAACTAGAAATTTGAAAACATAAAATCTAATAAGAATCAGTGAGTGCTTTATTTCTGCCTTGATGAAGGTCACCGATATCATGAGATGTGTGAGCAGTTTCTCAGGAATTCAGATTGCAGACCCTGGGCTTTAACAGTTGGCTTTAATATGCTGTGAAGCTTTTAGTGATTGAATGTGAGCAGGATTAGGATTGTGCGTGTCAGTTGTTGGTAGCCATATTTGGAATATTTAGGGTGCTTTGATCCTTTCAGCTAATGAATCCACTTGCTCCAGCCACCTAGAAAATAGTAAAGACCTGGTTAATTTTAAAGAGTGTATCAGACATTTCTTATTTCCATATTAGGAACAGTGTTGTCTTGTGCACACTGGGATGCCTCTATTACAAAATTGCAGCTCCCAGTTTCTGGTCCTGCACCAGACCAGTTATGTTCAGAAGGCTGCTGATTCCTGACCTGTATGTTATAAACCAGATAGATATTAATGTGTTTTTTCAAAATTCTATTGTTGCTGTGTGAATGAGGAAATTTGAAGTATTCATTGTAGGTGAATCAACAGAACAGTCATTACATTTCTGATGTCCCAGTCCCAAGCAGAAATACAGGCTGGGCAGAGTGTGGACTGAGAGCAGTCCTGAGGAGAAGGACTTGGGGGTGCTGGCTGAAAGCCAACTGTGTCATGGGCTGCATCAAAAAGTGTGGCCAGCAGGTTGAGGGGGGGTGATTCTGCCCCTCTGCTCTGGTGAGACTCCACCTGAAGTTCCACATCCAGTTCTGGATCCCCCAGCACAAAAAGGAAATGGACCTGTTTTAGCAGGTCCAGAGGAGAGCCACGAAGATGATCTAAGGGCTGGAACTCCTCTGCTGTGAAGTCAGTCTGAGAGAGTTGGGGTTGTTCAGCCTGGAAAAGAGAAGGCTCTGGGGAGACCTTCTTGTGGCCTTCCAGAATCCGAAGTGGGTCTACAAGAAGGCTGGGGAAGGACTTTTAATAAGGGCTTGTAGTGATACGATGAGGGGTAATGGGTTTAAACTGTAGATTTACATTAGAAATTAGGAAGAAGTTTTTCACTGTGAAGGTGGTGAGACACTGGCACAGGTTGCCCAGGGTAATTGTGCCTGGATTTGCTGCTTTGAGCAACCTGGTCGAGTGGGAGGTGGCCCTGCCAAAGGCATGGGGGTTGGACCTAGATGATCTTTTAAGGTCCTTTCCAACCCCAAACCATTCTATGATTCTATGTGTTTCATATATAGTAGTTTTAAAGTTCAGACCCTACTTAGGTACAAATAAAACCATAGCCAAATATCCACACTTCCTGTTCCTGCTTTTGGAATGCAGGTTGGCAGTTAGCATGAACAATTGCTCCCTTTATTTGATGGTTGCTTTGGCACAAGGACTGTTGTGGTCATTCAGGTTTTTTCAGCCTGTTATTTCAGCTGCTGTCACCTTGCTTTAATATCTTCCAGTGAGTGTATGACAAAATGATAATTGCTGCAAATATACTTTATAATATTGCTACATACTGTTGTCAAAGGATTCTGTTGATTAAAATTGTCTCACTTTCATTTGCCTAATATTGTCATTTTAATGTGCAACCAGCACAGGCCTAGTTTGAGGTTAGATTAGAAAGAGGGAACTTGACCTTTTTCAGTCGTTTATTTAATGCTGGAGACTCTTGAGCACGAAATATGAAAAGTACTGGCAAAAAAGATAAGCGTGAACTTATAACTTGTAATTAAAACATCATATTTATGTCTGTAATAGTTTACATGGCTCTTCAAAATGTCTTCTGGTTGTGGTTTGGTTGTGTTTTTTTTTTTCCCTTCCAGGTGTCAGCAGACTTGCATTAATAATTCCCTGGGTCGTACTACAAGAGTTGGACAACTTGAAGAAGGGGAAAATGTTGCAGCATGTTCGGGACAAAGCTATCCCTGCCGTCCAGTTCATCTACACGTGTCTCAAAAACCAAGATTCAAAATTGTGGGGGCAGTCCATGCAGCTTGCTTCTCAAAAAATGTGTAATAAATGTGCAATCAGTTTGTTTTGGGGTACTCAATCATTGCGGTTCACCTAGTGTGAACCTTAGCACTGAGCTTTGAGTTTGATATGGGCTTCACTCTGCAGTTTGCTAATTAAAAATAGCTAATAGCTTACAGCAGCCTTCAGAGCACACCTGAGGCTATAGTATGAAATACTTGATTCAGATTAGTGCTTCCTTCACTATTCCTTTATCAATCATTTCTCACTTTTAGCTATATCTGATGGTAAGTGGGGGATTACTTAATGAAAATTTCCCCCAGTTACTTTTACCTATGAGCTAGGGATATGGTGTGTGCTTTTGGTTTTCCACGTGGCTCATTTTCTAGCAAAAATAGACTGGTTTTGAGTGGAGTAGTACCAAAGTAATTCAAAGCTCAGATCTGTGTCTAGGTGACACTTCTCTTCCTTGTTTGGGGAGTATTAAATTTAAAAACAGTACCATGACCACACTGAAGTGTTTCTTATGCTGAGTTACTTCTGAACGTGTCAGCACTGTCCTAACTAAATTTGCAGATGGCCTGAGCGACGAGAACAACGACGATCGTGTTTTACAGTGTTGTCTGCAGTATCAGAACCTCTTTCCTCAAGCTGTTGTCATACTTTGCACGTGAGTTCCTTTGTATATTTAAGTCTCTTATGAGGTGTAAGTTAGTCTCATGCCAAATACACTGTTTGCAAATAATATTTTAAAATTAAGAGCTGTTTCTGGAATAAGCTTTTTGAAGAGCAATAACCCTCTTAAAGCCTAAAGTAGAAGGATTTAATAAACCAAAAAGATTGTAGGCTTAATCCCCTTCATGTGCTTGAGGCCTGACGTAGAATTGTTTACTCAATATTCAAAAATATTACTGAAGTTACAAAATACTTTCGCTTTTTTTCTTAGTGATGGAGATCCAGTCAGATAAATTTGTTTCTGCTCACCTGGTGGGGAACAGTGATAAACATTGTCAGGGGTTAATCTTAGAAAGAGGGGAGATAGAGATAGACAGGTTTGCCTCTGTTCTTGTTTTTTGAGAATGACAACTGACTTCTGAGCATTGGTTCTCGGTTTTACTCATGAAGCTGGCGTTTAAGGGTTTACTGTTCTTGTGACAGGTGCCTTGAGCAGCTTGCTTTGGTCTTTGCTAGAACCATAGTACTGTAAGATATTACTGTCTTCAAGTTACTGCCTGGTTTGCATTCTAAGAACATAGCAATTAGACATCATTGCTGTAGTATTTATAGCTATTTCTTTTCTAAAAGCAAACCTAGAGCCTGAAACATTTTTGGGTATGTTTCTGATTTCTTCAGACTAGATGCTTTACTTCATTTTCCAGGTTAATATTTTGAACGGCTTCTAATTGTTTGGGAAAGAAAATTTTGAGACAATGAAGCTCTCAAAATAAGCTTACCAAAGACAACTTTATCAGTGTGTTGCTTTTTATTGCTTACTATGTAGTAGTGTCAGTTTTATGTCAAAAATTAATTCTCTTCTCCTAGGGATGATAAAAATTTATGTAATAAAGCCATTGTGAGTGAGGTCAAGGCATTCTGCAAAGCTGATTTGTCTACTGCTCTACAGAATCTGAGCAGGCACCACAGCTGTGTTGGGCTGCAACAGTCAAAAGGTGGGCACTTTGTTTAATAGGCACATATACATATGCTGGGTTTTGAGACACAGAGTAATCAGTGTAGGAGAGGGAGAATAGTTTCTGCTACAACTTCAATTTTTATACAGTCTGAATCCTTAGGGAATGCTTTTTGTTTGGGGTGTATTTCTTATTTTCAAAGGTAAATGGTCTTCTGAAAGTTTGAGACTTTTAATAAAATACCTGTCTTGTAAGAGTTCTAGGAAATTCAAATGTGATGCATTTTTGCTTCGTAGTTTAAAACCGGCATGATTTTTTTTGTGTTTATAGTAATTTAAAACCTGTCCTGAACTTTTTGGGACTGAAAAGAGGGTTTTTTTTCCAGTTGAGCCAGTTTGTGTCTTAGTACCTGTAAAATTCAGTATGCTGAGAACACTTGTGACGTTTTATGCCAATACCTTTACCTGCATCCCAAACAGTAGAACTTGATTCTTGGCTTGCCGGTTTGTTTTTCCAAAGATACGAATACATCCTAGGGTATTAAGAAGTGATGTTCTTATACTTTCTGATAACCCCACTGGCTGTATATAATCTAAGTTATTTAAGGAAAAAAAATGTGGAGTACGATCATGAATGAAGAACTCTCTGGGGAAATTAATTGTCTTGGTTAGTAGCTCATAATTAAAAATACCTACAGTATAAGTGGGTATAACTGGAAATACTTGAAACCTAATGAGATGTTGCATAATGTGCAGTTTATATTTAATTATGGGGACAAGTTATTTGTCTACTATCAATATAAATTAGATATAGAAACAGTTGTAATAAATATCTCTTAATATCGTTGGTTTGACAGGTAGACAATTGGAGAAAACAGAAGGAGGTGGTGCTGGTCTTGTGGCCCAATTCTCAAATATGCTTCCAGACCTTATAAAGAACTTAGGAGAAGCTTTATCTTGTATTTTGGAGACTGAAATGAAAATTGTATATGGAAACCTGTGGATGGAGGTGGTTTCTTATATCATCCTGCATGATATTTCAAGTATTAAGATGTTTAAATATCCTTGGTGTTTTAATGATATTAGTACTTCTGCTAAACCAAACAGCTTAGCTGGCTAGCAGGCCAAACAGAAGTTGCAGGCCCTTCTTTCCCATCAGAACAGATGTTTTTAGATACCATGTGGATAAAATTGTTCTTGGCTAAATTGGTTACAATGCAGATACAGAGTTACAAGGGAAGAATTACAAGAATTACAATTACAGAATTACAAGAACCTCCAAATACTCTTTCAGAAGTATTGTTAACAGAAAATAAATACTTGTGTACAAGGCACTTTCAAATTAACCACGCTTTGGTTTAGATTCCATTTTATAGCTGGTAGGGGTTAGCTAGAAGTTTACTTTTATTGCAGAAAAGCCTTTTTGTGCTTTCAAATATAATAATAAAAAAAATTTTCATGGGATGAGTGTTGTTCCACACGATAGAGCTTTGATTAGCTGTTAAGCTTTTAGGCACTTCTGATTAACTTAATTCCTGTTAACAATCTTTCCAAACTCTTATTTCACTTGGTAGTAATAAATCTGAATTTTATTGCAATATGCATGTGTTAGTTCATGTGTGTATAGTCACAGGTAGAAGTGTCTTTATTTTTACTTTTGTAACAGTACTAGAAAAATCAAAGGCATGTTTGCTGTTGTTCTGGTCTCTGTACACAAGTAACACATTAAATCACTTTAGGAGATGGGTATTTGGGGCGTTTGAGGAAAGGGGAAAGAAAAATAATGAAAATGTCGAAAGATGCTTATTATATGCTGAACACTTCTCCGTAAGCATCTCTATTTGAGTTGAAAGAAGTCGTTTGTAGTAGATAAATGTGTGAAATCTGATGAACATAGCCTTATTCCTGAGGAATCATTGAAATTCGACTTCAGCAAGCACAAATTATAACACTGAAGAATAGGGCAGTTGTGAAACGTGGAATTACGTCAATATGAAAATCAGCCTTTGGCTTTATAACGTATTCTCTTTTAGATCGTGTGTCTGAAGCCACCATGGACATTAACAAACTTGCTGAAGTGCTATAAAAAACACTGGATGGCTGTTTTTGGTTATGTTGTACCAAGGAGTTTACTTTCAACCATTGAATATCTCTATAAACACCTTTCTACAGGTAAGAATCTCTGAGAATGTTGATTGTAAACTTGTAGAAAAACTCACTGTTTTGGTTTTAGTAGTCACAGAAGTAGATACTTGGAAAAGGTGCATAATTTATATGTTTAAATAGTAATGTGTTCCATCCTCTTCTGCTTTTGTTTTCAATTTAAGATTATCCAAATGGAGCCATACCTTGGACAGTCTTATCTATTGTAGTATTGATCCACAATTTATTCCCCAGATGGGGGACAAGATCCCATCACTACTTTTGTAGCCAGAATTTAACTGAAATTGATGACCTGAGTTACAGTAAAGAAAAAAATAATAATAAAAAGAAGAAACCTTGTGCTAAGTTCAAGTCTGTCCAAGTTCTTGTACCAGGTTGTATAAATATCCCCTGAAAAAATAATGAAAATGATTTCTGAAATGTTTGAGTTGGTGTTTTGGAGATTCTTCTGTAATTCAACATTCTCTTGGCTTTTTTCTACTTTTTATACAAAGACAGTAAAAGCAAATATATTGACACTATCAGGAAGGTAAGAATTTATTTCACACACCTCTGTGTACCTGCAAAAATCAAGGGAAAAACATGTAATTTATATTAATGGTCACCAAAGTCTCTGCACTATTTCTGTAAGGCAAATAATCTTCCTCCCTCCTTTGCCACCATGCTATACATGGGCAAATGATCAAACGCTCTGTTCTTGGTTTTGCTACAAATGCAGTGAGTTTGGCAATGTAGTTCTTTCCTGTCCTGGGTCTGGTACAGTGAGCTGGGACAATTAGGCACTCCCTGACCATACCTCAAATTAGTGTTGCCTGGGAGACTCCTGCTGCCTGGATCACAGCCTGCTCTGTCGGGAGCCAGAAATACCTGCCAAAACCATGGCCAAACAGAGAAGAGCAAAGGCCAGTCAGTCACCTTGCAGTGCCGTTCGCAGCGCGCCGGGGAGCCCCGCGCGGTGAGGCGGCTGCGCCACCCCCGAGCAGGCT
>NW_008604775.1:0-4376 GCF_000691845.1 Merops nubicus
TAAAAAGAAATTAACAGACTAACAAACCTAAGGGCTTGGTTTTTTTACACTAACAAAGAATTGCAGGTGCACGATTAAGGGGGCACTCTACCCTTATCTAGAGAAAGCAACCATGAAGAACAGAAAGATAACAGGATGGCACCCGTCAGGGGGAGTTTGATAACACCCTTTGTGAAGGAACACCCCGAGAAGGAACAGATGGTCAAAAAGGACACAAATTAGCTCAGACTGATAAGGACCCTGCAAACTTGCCAAATCACCACCTTCCAGGCAGAGGGTGAAGACTGAAAGACCCCTGCCCACAATTTTGGAGAAGATCTGCGCAAGCGCAAAGAACTAATAAGCCAATTATCATGCATTAACATACGAAACTAGAGTAGGCGGGGTTAGAGAATGAATACGTATAGGTGTTACATGAATATGTATTGTTTTATTGTATAAGTATGAGATAAGTGGGCCAATTATCATGCATTAACATATGAAACTAGAGTAGGCGGGGGTAGAGAATGAATATGTATAGGCATCACATGAATATGTATTGTTTTATTGTATTAAGGGCAAGTGTCGAGTTTTGCACTTGGGGAAGAGAATTTAGATTGTATAGTTGGACCAACCTCTGTCTATTCTCTTTGACAAATTTATAACATCTTCGGAGCTAGTTTCATGCTGGCAACATATATTATTGCATTCGTCAACAAAAGCACGTTTCGAGTAGGAAAGATTCTCTGCAGCAGATATATTTTTAAAAATTATGCTATCTCTCAAGTACACATACAAGTAACCCAGCAAGACCTTAACCCAATCAGGAATCAGATTCGTCAGCATTCTAATCATATGGTATGTTATGGAATTCTCTGTTACTCTGCACATTATAAACCCCAGTGCTTGCAAAACCATAAGTTTTATAACTAGCATTTTCGTATTTTTCAATATTTTCCACACAACAAATTTAAAAATCCTCAAGCCCCATGCTGGGCGCCAATTAATTGTGTCTCGGTTTAGAAGGCAGAAGTGTATTCCCCCTCCCCTATCCTTTAGTTTTCCCAGGTAGAGAGATAAACAAAGGAAGGCAGGGGTAATGAAAGCTTTGCACCGATTGAAAGTTAATAAAAATGAGATATATTACTTAACAGGGAACAGAAAGGAAGAAGGGTAGGGATTAACAGGGTAAAGAGATTATAGGGGTAACAAAGTAAGGAGGGGTAAATTTCCAAAAATATAAAACCAAACACTGTGTTGAAGCTCCCCAGTACTGGATCTCACTGGATTGAGGTGGATTGAAGCTGGAAGAACAATCCTTGGTACGGATGAAGGTGGGGGATGAGTCTGGAGAACAGGCCCAAGTCCCAAGATGGCCACCGCCACGTGCCAGAACAGGGAACAGCAGCAGCAACAAAGCAGTGTCTCCAGCTGGAGGGTCCCAGCAGAGAGAGAGAGAACGCCTCCCTGCCCCCCTTTTTATAGATCTGAGCCGGAAGTCCCAAAGACAGGAAGAGGGGGAGTGGGAATAGAACAGGTCTCTGCCTCTTCTCATTCATGCTTGCTCCTTGGGGTGGAGCTGGGCATAGCGAGCGGGGCATAGCCCAAGCTAACACATACTCCTGGTTTTAGATTTCAAATCTCCACCCACCAGGAAAAGCAGGAATTTCAAACCATCAAACAGACACTGAGACAGACTGACTTGTCAGGCAATCTGGAGTGTCATACAATAAAATGCAAGTTATGTGTGTCGGTACGGGTGGCATGGAGCAGCATGGAGTCCCTAGGCAGGTGTAAAGGAGGAACTTTATTTATAAAAAACACGGTCTATGTCGTTAGTCAACCATTAGTTTACATACATTTTAGGCACAACAAACCCATTTTAACCAACCACCAAACATCACAGTGCAAACACAACATTCCTCACTGCCTCTATTCTAGCTGAGTCACTCTCCCAGAGCCCTTCTCTGCTTAGCCTAAGTTACAGGCTGGAGCCAGGATTTTACCAGGCCTTCCCTTACAAAGCTGTACCTATTGGCTACAGTTATGGAGCTCTGTACACAAAGAAATTACTCATGGATAGTACACACAGCAAGGAGAAAAAAAAAAAAAGGGCCTTGGGACATGTTAGGAGGTTTTTGCAGAATATGTAATTTAAAAGCTACTGGACTTGATGCAAGGAGTAACCAGGGTAATTGTGTGGTCCGTAATGTACGTGTAAGGCTAGATGAAATCTATCTTGCTTACTTTTGGTCTGTGATCAACAAAGACGTGTTTCAGTAACCTCTCAGCCTCAGTTTGGCCAATGCAAACTGGGGTTCTAATGGACATTGCCCTACATCTTGGAAGCATTGGCACTACAGAAAATACACACACTGCAAATAAAATGTCAGGTTTTCACTGTTCTTTTTTATTGGGATGAGGCAGTGGTGAATTATGCCAGGCTATAAAGTGAATGTGAAAACCGTTAGGAGAAGGCTTCTTTAACCAATGAGGCATGATAATAAGTGTTAGGTTTGGTAGTCAGTAATAACAGGGTCAGTGCCTTAGAGAGCAACTCATTGCAGAGTGCTAAGAAAGGAGAAAGTGATTAACTTGAATTTTCAAGGGAATATGAGCAGTCCACAAGTTCAGTACTAGATAATCTGTAGTCATGCTAAGAGTCTTTGTCTCTCTTTCCTTCAGCAGCAGGAGCAAACTCCCTACTTGGATATGTGTTTTCCTTACTGCTAAATTGGGTTTTGCTGGAATGTAGAAGAAACCCAGTGATCTGAGCAGGAAAGAGACCCAGGATGTCCTGAGTTATCATGCTAAGATTTGGCAAAAAAAATTGGCTTCTGTAATTTCCTCTTATCCATGCAAAGAGGTTAACTGAGTAATTATTCTAAGTAACAATATCTCTGCATGCTTGTTGAAAGGCCAGAGATTCATCCAAACTTGCAGGCTTACTTCTCTGATGTTTAAGCCAATTGGTGCCTCCATGCTGCACAATGAGTTGCAGATCAAATCAAATGCAAAAAGATGGGTTGCCTGAGACTGCAATCTGAACATACAAAAATGGAACCACACCAATACCCTCCCTTCAAAGGACTTTGAAGATAGATTATTGTTTTTCATTCTGCATGCAACACTTCACATCATGAAGTGATATGTGAGAATATAAACTATAATAGAAATATGAGTTGTGTTACTGCTAATGAAAGCTTTAATTCAACAAAAGCCAGCCTTCATTCATTCAGGAAAGCTTCCTAGATACTAATGCTGAGTAAATGAGTTGGTTTTTAACTCTTGAGATTTAATAAACATTGTAACACAGGAATTGTTATGTCAGTCTTATTACGACCTTATTATGAACTTAAGCCACCTTAGTTGTCTGAATTATTTCCCAAATATCCTTCCAGAGTTCCTTTCCCCAGACCTCTTTGGGATAGGTTTATCAGTCGTTGGCTACCCATGTTGGCAGCCAAGTAGCCAACCCATTAGCCACTGGCCAAGAATTGGTGTATAGATGAAATCTTGTTTTAAAGCCATATATGCTGCATATAACTCAGCATATTGGCTACTTCTCCCTTACCCTGTTGTCTCTAAAAATTTCTCCAAGTGAGGATGATAGGCTACTGCCTTCCAACATCTTTTTCCTCCTAGGATACAGGTCAGAATGCTCAACGTCCTTTTCCCCCGGAACAGCCGATCCATTTGCGGGGAGCTTTCTGTGGGGAAATGCAGAGTCACATTGAGTTTCTACAGGAGGTGCCGAAGGCTGAACTTTGTACAAGTTGTTCACCTTATATCTCTGCACTTTTCAGTGGGATTTATGTAACCCTCTCTGCTTGTATAATCTCCATAGTTCCTAGGTTTCAGCACCATCAATTTTGCTGTGGGGTACTCAAACAAAGCTTCAAACATCTCCCCTCGAGAGATTCTCTGTTGGCTAGTCCTACGGTGTCAGGTCTCTCAGTCTTCGTTCTCCTGGGGGCCCCACTGATGTCAGGTATTTTGATTTCTTTCAGTTTCTCAGGGGCCCCATTCTCCAAGATCCCACAGTTGTTGTATTTTATCAATTACTTCTCTGATGGACTTTACTACTCTGACGAACAGGGACAGTGGACTTGGAAACTTTTGGAGCTCTGGAGCAGTTTGGACTTAATCTTTGAAACGACTCACACGCAGGATTTACGAGCAGGCAGAAGCCACCCACGGATTCGGGATCACTCCCTGGGCGAGACGGCTAATTTCATCCCTTCTTCCTTCACACATTGAATTCCGTCTCACAGAGCGTACCACGGATGGTCCGATCCTGGCCAGGCAGTGTGGAATCGTGACTTGTAAAGTGGGGTGATGTATTTTGCTAAGTATGGACAACCAGCCTAGGCAATAAAGTTTTTTGTAAGCCTGCG
>NW_008604775.1:4678-6049 GCF_000691845.1 Merops nubicus
TCTCTCGGGAGCCCCTCCCCGACAAGGCAGTATCCATCAGGTACTTATTTCTACATCCTGCAGTAGCCAAGGCCAATAAATGAGTCATTTAATTGTTGTTCCAAAATGCATCTTGCACAAAGGAATCAGAACTCAGCTTTACAAATTTCCTGGAGTCTGCCTCATCGATTATAACCCCTGATGCTCCCTGATCTTAGAGGTGCACCATCCACAACAGTAGGGGTTCTCCTGGCTGTTGTTTCAATCGGTCAATGATGTCATTTACCTCTTGTTGTGTATAATCTCCTAATGCATTTTTTCTCAGCTGCTGCCTATTGTCATCCAATTCTGCCCTTCACCTGTACATTGGTCTTACATCACGAGGCTCGTCAGAATCTGCTGAGTACCCAACATCATCATCATCCCCTTGTACCACAGCTGACTGAACTTTTCTCTGAGTAACTTGACTCTTCTTATGATTATGGTGGGCAACACACACTTCAGCTTTCTTGGGTGGTATCTGGGAACTACCCAGCTTATCAGCTAGGTTCTTATTCAGGCATTGTAATGTAATTTGAGTCCATAAATCACTGAGCTGCCGCTCCATATGGGAGTGCTGTGACACCAATTGTTCTTTTCATTGGTGCTGTTTCTTATAATGGTCAGCAATATCCATCCCCATCTGACAACATTCTCAACTTTTTTATAGGATATCTTTTTTTGGAGAATATCTAGTACATCACAAGGTTCTGCATCTCCTAATTGACCCTCCCATTGTTCATATGGTCCAGCAAACTTGGCCCATTAAAGGGCTAACAAATGGCATGGAGGGTCTCTCTAATCAGGGGTTTCATGCAGGGCTGTCAATGATACCAACTTTCTTCTGCTGACCGCTTGCCTAATATAGAATGATATTATCATTAACAGGCAGACCAGCAGTCTAACTCCTCCCTACACTACCACATCACACACCAGAGATCCAAAGTCCCACACAGCCGGACAGCAGAACAAGTCAATGCCCTCACCCACCGTAGTGGATGTGAAGAAGGGAGTGAGCCAACCGAGGAGCAAAACCGTGAGTCCAGTTATATAGTAGGGATTCAGAGACAGTTTCACGTTCTAGCCTTGCCATGCTGGGAACTTTACTTCCTGTAAAGAGTCAGGGAGCCCTTCAGATAGCCAGAATCCCCACACAGGACATACACTGTGTAGGCAGGCCACCCAACTCTATTGCAAGCAGCGTTAGCTCTTATAGAGGTGGCTTCTTGCCTTGCATCCAAGTTAATGTGGAAGGCAGGGGCACATGGTGGTGATCTCCTAGTCAGTCCCCACCCAAGGCTGGCCAAACCCTGGGTGAAAACCTATCAGGAGGGTCTTTCTTGCTTGGTTGTG
>NW_008604775.1:6155-6824 GCF_000691845.1 Merops nubicus
TGTTTTGTGATGGGACAGGACCTTCAGAGAAGGTGATGAGCTGAGATAGTCAAACTTAATGATTTTCATCCACTTTTTTTTTCATCCATTATTTTTTTCTTTTAAATTAATGCTTTTCAGCCTTTGTTCCTTTGAGGAAATTATGCAGATACCCTTACTTCAGCATGGCCTCCCCTAGAAATGGAAAACACTCTAAAACATCTTTACTAAAATCATTGCTTATATAATACTAGTAGATAGAAGGCTCTGCCCAATTTCTGATTCAGTTTTGCCCAATAATGAGACTACAGAAGATTGTCCCTGAATGTATCAAAGACCAGGGAATGTTTAAGTCAGTGGCAGATACAAGAACACAGTAATGATATCCAAACTCATAGATCAGTTAGACCATGCTTACTTCCACAGTCCTGTGTTTTTTCCAGGTAAAATAGCTAGAGATGACAGAAATATAAATTGGTAATTGAAAGAAAGAAGAGGGGACATGAGTCCTCTACAAGGTGCCCAAGTAAGGGCCAAGGCTTGGTCCAGCATCAATGTGTTCAAAATCCACTGACCATGTGGGTTGTGAGACTCCAACTCACCATGCTCAGGTTAGATGTCTAACATCAGACAGTGCTCTCTCCCTAGCACTTTTCATAATGATATGTTCTTTTTCCCCCTCTGCTGAAC
>NW_008604775.1:6846-7595 GCF_000691845.1 Merops nubicus
AGTTACCAAGAGTCAAAAAGCCAGCTAGAGCAGAGTATACCTGCCTCAACCCACATTTAAGCACAGTGGAGGAAAGCCTTTGTGGTCTCATAGCCATTGTCTGCATTTGGCTGAGAGGGCTGAGTAATGTGCTGCTCATTAAAGGTGTGGTGATGGGATGAAGCCTCTCTGGAAGCACTGCAAATGGAGCAGAGGTGCTTTTGTTGGAAATAACCTATAGAAGAAGCAGGAGCAAAGGATGCCCAGAGGCAGGTGATGGTGCTGCTCCATGGGTGGCAGGCAGCAGGTTCAGTTGCATTCTTTCTGTGGTTAGATGCTGTACCCTGTGGTTAACAGAATATCCATAAGTTGAAATTTTATTGATGAGAACCTCAAAAGACTGAATAAAAGTTTGAACAAGAAACTAGAAGTGTGGTCATCTGAACAGCATGACCAGCTTGAATCCTGGTAACAGATTTTCTGTTTTCAAATGTCCATTTGAAAAACAAAAGACATGGTAATAAACAACATAGTCATGTGAAGGAAACTTGAATTTGACTCCTGATCTGAATTTCTTATTTTACCTCTGACTCAAGAATTTACTTTCTGTGGTTCCTAACTAAAAACTGTTTCGAAGGGCAGGAGATGAAAGCACAAAGGCTTTTATTTTTAATTGCAGCTTCTTTCCTAGCTCACTAAAAGCAAAACCCTCGTGAGCAGCAGACAGCCCTGCTGAGCTGTAGCTTCTGTCATAGAATCATAGAATCCTT
>NW_008604776.1:0-23914 GCF_000691845.1 Merops nubicus
GGGCAGCGGTGAGTGGCTACCTGGTGTTCAGCTTCTGGCTGATTCTAAACCACAAGAGATGTTAAGGATTCAATTAGGTGTTAAGGATTTAAGTATAGTGAAGGTCCTGGGAAGTTTCCCAAAGAAGGCTGTAGAACTTAAGTTTTTTAAAAAACTTGTTAGTTTAACATCTGTATGGAATTGAATAGTGTTATTTTTTTCAATAACACAGTCCTCTGTTAAAATGCAACTGAATTCTCTGAGGATTTAAAATCCGTAAGTGTCTCCTACAAAGGAAATCTAAAATAGGTCACCTAAGCTGTAAGCTTTTTACACCAATCATTAAATAAAGTATTTCTAAGCTTTAACAAGAATCAAAATAGGATAATGGCATGTATACCAGTGTGCCTGCTAGTCATAACCCAGAGGATATTCCTTCAATTGAAACTACCTTTATTTTTAATTTTAAAAAAAAAAAAAATCAATAGATGAACAGCAGTCAGCATATCAAAGGTGTGATCTTTTCAGTGGGGAGCATACACCACTATTACAGCACAGAGAACTCTGCTGTCCTTTTCCCCACGCTTCTTTTCCCATAGGGCTTTCCATACCACATAGTCATAATTCTTCTCAACTCACAACTCCACTTAGTTCATCACAATTCTTTTCAGCTCACATCCCCACTGACTTCATCACAGATCATAGCTAAACTCTAAACTAGTCCATAGTGAATAAATCGTAATAGCTCCTTACCTGCAAATAATTACAATTTACTGCATGAAACATGCAACAATTTTTGTATCAGCTGCATATGTTTCGGGGAGTAACAAAGACATAGAAACCTTTCCTTAAATGAAAGGGGGTTTTTTGGGCTTTTTTGTTTGTTTGTTTGTTTGGGGTTTTTTTTGGTTTTTTTTTTTTAACAATACCAGCAAAATGTGCATTCAGGTCTTTGTAGGCAGAGTTGCAAAAAAATTTGGCTTAGTGATTTGTGACCTCCTGCAGGGGATATTTAATTCTGAAACATAAGAATCTCTCAGCTCATTGATTTTTTGGCAGAAGATGTCAAAAACAAGTTTGTCCAAGAAAATTCTGTTATGCATGTGTATAACAGGAGGAAAGACTCAGAGGGAGGTTACATGATACTAATGCCTGTTGTTAATGGAAATCAGTCTCCATTCCAGTTTCCAAGCTCACAAAAAGATTTGTTTTGAAATTACCTCAGTTAACTGTTTTTCAGTTGACATGGAGAAAACCACCATTTCCTCTCTTCTGTGTTTGAAAACACAGAGTGAAGTCACATAAATTGTAACAGTGTTCCATAACTCAAAAGCTTTTAAAAAGTTTAAGGTGAGCAGTCATGCTCAAACATCTTGTCATGTTTCCTTACAGAATAGTAACTAGTGGAGTATTTTAAGGTTCCCTTCAAACTGGTAAAGAGAATATTGTGCACATGAACATGCTGATCACTATTAGTGATCTAACAGCCTGAGTCTGCATCATACTACAATGGCTTCTGAAAGATGCTTATAATTGTTAACTGTTACTGAAAGCACCCTGACTGTGGTTTACTTAATGACTCATAAGAGGCAACACAGCACCTTTCTGGATGACTGGATCAGACAGACAGTAGTGGAGGCAGCTGTATAATCCTGTTTGACTTAAACAAAACGCCTAGAGGATGTTTTTGTGCTTGCATATGAAACATTCAGAATTAGAGATATAAACGGATAAATTTATTAGTTCTTAGTTCTTGTTCAGATAATTAGAGGAACTTGGAACATATGCACCCTATTTTAAATATAAAACATATGTAGCTTAAAGATAGTGGAAGTAATCAGTCCATAAAAAAAGTCTATCCATGCAAAAGAAAAACTGTAAGATAAAACACTTAAGTATATAAAGACTATTACTGAATCATTCTGGCTAACTCCAACAAACACTGTTTCTGGATTTTTTAACTTAATCATTTGGGGATTGAGCAGTATTGTATATGTATTTCTATTCAGTGTTCTAAATAAGGTAGGAATACTCTGTTCCAGCTAAAAACTATGAATTGCTAAGAAACAGTCCCGTTGGCCAACTGTTTGTGATCATGTGTGGCTTAAGGGACAACCTAAGAAAATTTAAGTCTAGGAGGCAGAAGTATGAACAAAGTTACCAAGATTTTTATAGCATGATATGTTGCCTATATAACACTAGCAGAGTTTGGTTCAGAATGTCCACGTAAAATATGTAATGAGTTGAAGATGACTAATCTATTTTTAAAAATTAAAAAAAGACACAATATCAAGTCTAGTAAGATCTTAATTAGTTTTTACTGAAGACCTTTAAAACCAGACCTACAACTATGGATACTAATTTAAAGATAAAGTTGGTAGAATTATAAAGAGTTGTAGTTAATTTGTTCCTTCAGTCAAAATTCTTAAATAAATGCTCAGATAATTGAGTGGCAAACAGAAGAAACAGATAAAAGGATTACAGAAATCATAGGCAGGGAACACAAAGCAAGATTGGAAGATTAATTAGTTGAGAACTAGGTACCACACACAGCATAAGAATGAGCAACGTATGGCATAACTTGTACACAATCCAGTCCTGTTCTTAGTGAATTATACACAGAAAATATGTTGTGAGATACTTTAGAGCTTTCAATAAGCTATTATCATATAAGAAGTAACAGACAAAAAATAGCTGTTAAGAAAAATAAAAACATTTCAGCAGTATAAGAGACAATAAATATGTCTAGCAAAAGGCTATTCAGTTTTGGTTTTTTTAAGTGGAGGCAACACTTAATTCAGCAGAAATGCAAGAGAGAGGCAGGTGAAGTTCATTCCAGATGGCAGGAACCACAAAGAAACCAGTCCACCCACAGAGTTATATTTCATGAAAGAACAGATCCAAGATGGAGTACAAAATCTGAGGAGGGAGTTGAACAAAGATTAGGAGATACACACTCTTTTAAGAGTTTGCATCAATTCTGTGAAGGTTTCAAATTCTAGGAAGGAAACTTTATGCTTAATCTCAAAATGCATAGGAACTGATGGCTCTATTTAATAGTTCTCTTAAACTGACCAGTGGCATTTCAGCCAAACATAATAGACTGGACAAAATGCATCTTTCAAAGTTTCTCTGGAAAGGTGGGTTGGGGAGAGGGGGCTGGCAGAGGAGAAAGGATGGCACAGAGGTTGGCTAGCTAAACTGCTGACCATTAGAAGAATGATTAGCAAAACTAAATCTCCATGCATTTCTTTTGCTGCTTTACTAACTGCAACTTGTGTTTTCTGGGAATTTGTCTACATCTTGTTCTGATCACAGAAAGGGTTTGCTTTCTTGGCTTGGAAGGATTGTGCTGCTTTGAGAGAACTGGAAATGCCTGCAACTATATCTGTGGCTAGTATGAATGTAAAACATTCTGTGTAAAGTAGAGCTTGTGTCACTCTAAATATTAACAAAACATAATTAACTTCAGTGTCTTTACAAAGCTTTATATCATCATGAAGATTATCAGTATACTTTTTTTTCATTAAAAAGAAACAAATTTATTTCACACAAACCATTTCTCTTTGCATGCATTGAATCTTTTCTCAATGAATACCAATATATTAGAAGCATGACAGAAAAACCATAAATCTGAATGGGATTTGCTTTAAAATCTACTAGAGTTATTGCAGATCATAAAAACATTCAGTCAGCTGTGCTCCAGGAGACACAATTCCTTTTAAAAGTCATTGATGATTTAGTAAGAGACCCATATGGCTCTTCTCTTGTTGATTTAAACTCAGCCACAGGCTTCTTGAAGAACATTTGTGAAGAGAACCTATCACATTCAAATGTCACACAACTAATTCATGCCCCCCCCCCCCAATCTGTTTACAAAGACAGATGGCAATATGTTGGATTGTGATTAAAAAGTGAACTGCAGTTTAATAATCATATCTAGACATTTGCCTGGAAACTTGACTGTTCCAGAACTACTCATCCAGGTTCCCTACAACATCACACAGCACTCCTCTATTCTCCTGTTGGTGACCCAGTGGCAGCTATCAAAAATTCTGTTCTAAATATATTGAAAGGCAATAGACCACTAACAGCTCAGGAAATGTTACCCCAGCAAAGACAGAAAAATTTTAGCATCAGAACTCCTTAACTGGGGGCGTAGGGGATGGAGGGTGGGGAAGTAATACAGGAAAATCATTAGATTTCTAAGAGACTTGAAATAATATTTTGAGTTTTCCATTTGCTTTCCTCTGGTGGTTAGATCACCACAAATTTAATATTCTCCAAAGCTAGGAATTTAAAGGCTAATTTTAGCTTATAACTTTTTCATATCAGTATAGTTGAAATATGAGAGCCAAAACAATTCCTAAATGAGAAACACTCTTCTGCATGTCGACCTTTCTGAAAATGAAAAGAACTGTCTTTATTGCAGCTGAAAATGATGACTTCTCCTTATATATAGGTGGAATCTGGGGGAAAAAAAAAAAGGTACTTCACTCCCTCAGTCTTCATGAATAGTCCTGAGAACTAATTTCAGATGGAATTCACTTTTATGCATATTACTCATTACTGCTGCTTAAAAATGCCACCTGTTACTTAAAACAACATGGGGAAAAAAAAAGTAGGTGTTGAAGGGTTGTGAGAGGAATGGAATGGTAGAAGAGGGAAGGCACTATAAAGTCAGTAAGCACCTACAAGGTTTTGCCTTTCTTCAGCAAGTAATTTACTGTGTCACCATTTGTAAATTGCTGCTGATGAAATAAACTACAGAGGGGCTCCTAGCATAACACTTCTGTTCTCCCAAGGCCTTTAAAATAACTTGTCACAAATGAAAATATAGTTTTATGTACCCAGGTTTGAAAAATGTAACTAGTTTGCATAACAAGAAGCCTTGTAATCTTTACTCTACTATGCAAATTTTCAATAAATAGTGAAATTAAACAAATCTATTCTGTTCTTCATTAATTAAATACACTGCTTTGTCAGCCATTTGCCATTTCACAGTAAAAGGTCTCAGTGAAAGCACTTTGGATTTCTGTGTTCTGTATAACATCCTACATAGTATTAATGTTTTACCAAATATAACATGATCTAACTTATTGTTCTAGCAATTGCACAGTGTTTGAAAGAAAGTGTCATTGTATAAGTAACATTAGAATTTTAAAGTTTGAAAACTGTATCTTGTAACAATGGTGAAATACAAGTGCTCTGGGGCCAATTTTGGTAAACAGAGCTGGTGTTGGGGGACAAACCAAACCTGTGGATGGGGTTTTCCATGCTGTTGCTCTCATGATGGTGCAAATGTATGCAAGGAATCAGCTCATGATGCATCCTTGTAGATTCCTGGCAGAAACACAGCGGTAGGAATCCACCCAATGCATACAAATCTCTTTATATTGAAGAACAAACAAGTTTAATTCACCTCAATAGGGACAATTAAAATACCACAACACTGTATTTCATGAAGAAAATGAAGTTAATATTCAAATTTAAACAAAAATATTGCCAAAACTGTTGCTTTTAAAGTAATGACTTCTATCCTCCATGGAAGTTTTTATGGCACAGGCCCTTAAATATGAGCACACAAAATACAAACAGCTATACAGGTAACGACCTTACTGGACTGTGTGTGTCTACCCTGTAAGGTCATTTTCACAGAGACTTGTTGTATCACCTAGAAAGAATATCTGTGTTTGTGCTTATGTAGCTTTAACACAACATTTCCAGAGCCTTTCAAAGTTGTCCAGAACTGACCTCATGCTCTGTTTTCTTCCAGATTAAGGAGCACAGTGTAAATAGGCCCTCTCACCTCTGTGCACCTTCTTGTCTGTATTGTGAAATGGAAAGGGATGTTTTTACCTCTTCTTCTAATAGTATATGTCACTTTAACTTTTGCAAATGATACTATGGCGTGGCTTCGTCTACAAGCATATTTTATTGAATCTTTTCCCTTGGGCTGCGATTCTTGTAGGTAGAAACAGCATGTGCCTATACACCTGATGGTGTTGGTATGATCCTGAAATGTATAGCTGGCCATACTAGTTTTCACTAGTGCCCGTGAATATGTGTGGTTTTGCTGTATTTTTATTTGTGCTGCAGCAGAGATTAAAAAAAATATTAAAATATTTATTTGTTTTTTTTTTATAGCACCACCTGTTGAGCTATGCTCTGTGATAGCAATGTATTTCACAGCTTCCTAATAAATTAAATTCACTAATTAAAATAAAACCTTGTTTTGAGAACTGTTTTGCTTCAAAAAAGAATATCTGTGCTGTAAATCCTAAAGCAAAAAAAAATCTGATTTAAGAGGAATATCAATCTGTTCTGCAACAACAAAAGAAAAACAGAAGTGGTTGAAATTTTGAATGTAATGTTTCAAAGGTTAAAAACAAAAGCATTAGTTTTATCATTGTTTTTAGTTCATGCTAGCTTTCCTTGGAGGATTAAAGAATAGAATATTATGTAATAACAGAAGCTGTATTCACAGTTTTTTTAACCTTCAGAAATGGATGTCATATTTTGTCAAGTGTGTTACATGTTCCTTTGTTGTGAGATTTTATCTTTTGAAAAATTCCTCTAAAGTGATTTAGGTGTAAATTCAGAGAACAATCTCCTGGGCTAGCTAAGGTTTAATAACCAATCCACTAGAATTCTGCAGTTACTACATTTAGTGCAAATGTGATGATGGATGGCAGACCTGTACTCCTCAGTTTTGTGCACTACCAAAATTGTAAAAATGCACTCAACGTTCTTCCATACTAGTCGAAAAAAGTTAAGCTCAGGCTTTTTAGGTACGTCCTAACACTGTGTCCAGTGCTGGAGAATTTGGCAGGCCAAGTGTTCTTGGCCATGGTGTGTAACAAATTTGTTGTGTATGTGACAGATATCTGCATATAGGTGTGGTGTATAAGAATTGTATAGGGAGTATAAAATTTCTGACTGTTCCTACCCAATGCAACTAGCTAAGGAGAAGTCTAGAGGTAGTTGTTGGTTTGAAAGAAAATTAAAAGTACAGAACTAATTTGGATTCTACCTGTGCCACTGATCTCTGACTCAGTGCTAAAAAGATGCCCCAAAGCATCGCCATTGCAAATAGGGTGCCTTTATGAATATAACATTTTTTTCAAAGTAAATCATCTGACAATGTATAGGTATTAATTGCTCTTTATATTTTCCTTGAAGCATCTTGACTGAAAGAAGGCTGAGAAAGTTCTTTCTCTAGAATCAGGATGTTAATTTCTGCCCAGAAGTACTCATACTTTCAAAAGGCTAGGCTATCCCATATATCCTTCGCTGTCACAATCTAGCTAGGGTCCTTGTCACATGTCACTGACTGACACATCTTCACAGTGTTTTCATCTGATACTGATAGGCACCCAGAGCTGCACACATTCCCTGTCTGGAAAGCTGGGCAACTTTGTTGTGCAACTGTTTTTTTCCCATGAGGCCTGGTGTGGAAGGATGCCTTGAGAACCCTCAGCATCATGAGTTCCCAGGGCCAAGGCTTGGTGGAGACTGAAGTATGACTGGCCCAGTCAGTTTGCATCATTATTCATTAATTACAGAAAAACCTCACAGATATTTCTAAAGCATGTCTTAATGCACAGCAACACCAATACTGTGCTAGGTGCACTTACAAACTCATAACACAGTGGAATACAAACAAATGTTTGCAATCTATTCTAGTCCAGGGAAAATGTTCAAAATTTCTAGTGATGTCTTTGCTAACCTTTGTATCTCTATCCTCATAAAAGTTGCTACATAACTATGATTAAATTCTTCTCTTTGCATTTGAACAACTTCTTGTTAAAGTAAGATTATATGACTGTTTCAGGATAGGTGGACTGAGACAGTTTATTCATCCTTATTTATCATTTAGTAGTGTCAAAGGGCAGTATTTCCCACCCCAGTTGTGGGAAAGGGACATAACTCTACTTTTAAAATTCTGAAATCTGTTATTGTAATTATCTGTTATTGTTAAGTGTCACAGAATCGCACAGAAACAGAGAACTGTAGGATTTGGAAGGGAACTCTGGAGATCACCAGGTCCAAACCCCTTGACAAAGCAGGTTTACCTACAGCATACTGCACAGGAATGTGTCCAGGCAGGTTTTGAAAGTCTCCACAGATGAAGCCTGCAGCCTCTCTGGGCAGCCTGCTCCAGCGTTCTATCAACCCCACAATAAAGAAGCTTTTTCTTAGAGTTAGGTGGAACTTCCTGCATTTTAATTTTTGTCCATAGCCTCTTGTCCTAACAGTGGGCACCTCTGAAAAGAGACTGGCCTCATCCTCTCGACCCCCATCCTTTAGATATTTTTAAGCATTGATAATATCACCTCTCAGCCTTCTCTTCTCCAGGCTAAACAGCCCCAGGTCTCTCAACCTCTCCTAGCAAGAGAGATGTTTCAGTCCCCTAATCATCTTTGTAGCCCTACTTTGGACTCTCTCCAGTAGTACCCTGTCTCTCTTGAACTGGGGAGCTCAAAAGTGGACACAGAGGTGACCTCACCAGGGCAGAGTAGAGCAGGAGGATAAAACTCAGCTTTCCTTCTGATTGTCTTACTGTGTTGTCATTCCTCATAGCAGACATGTAAGCTGACCGCAGGTGCTTTTCATTCACATTTAGACTCCATCACATTTTCTCACAGATGGACAGGCCAGGAGCATGCACACACTCATTTGCTACAGCTCAGCTGGTAAGGAACAACTTAAAGAATTGCTATCCCAAAACTGTATGTGTGACTCTTTAAGTATTTTAATGCATATAATGGGTTAAAACAGTCTAACCTTTTCTTATCACCTTTACTCAGAATGCTATAGTTTTTAGAAACATACCTTTTAATTTTGGGTTTGTTTTACTAAATTTTTTGAGGTTGTAGAAATTTGAAGCCCCAAATTTTGTTTAAGCTGCTTGCTTACTTCTCTCCCATCATGCTTCGGCCTTGTACTAATAACAATGGATTCATTTCACCTATGTCCTTAATTTTCTGTATTTCAGCAGAAATATTTCAAAAATATCCATGACCTAGATGTGATTTTGCTGTAAATAACAAATAATCACACTTAGACTTCTTCACTCTCTTTTCCCTTTCACCTTTTCTTGTGGTTTCTTTTTTTTTTTTTTTAAGTTGAACTGTTTACCAGTCAAAGTGATCTCCAGCATCTGGTTGTTTGCAACTCCAAATGTCATTCAGCTGGGATTTTTACCCAAATTAGTTGTGTGATGTGGTTTGGAAAAAAACAGACAGGAAAATAAAATTATGGTCTTGTGACAATAAACCATAAAATAACATTAAGGCACTGGAGAAAGAGAGATTTTAGCAAGTTTCTCTTACCTTCTCCTTTGGCAATCTTCTTTTAATGGTATTTTTCTTTCTTAAAAAGAAAAAAAAGCACATTTACACATTCAGGACAAGTGTGCTGTTATGAAGTTGATTTTTTCAATGTTTTCTAATGCTTGATAAGCAGAGTATTTTTTTAGAAATAAGGTTCCAAATGCAACAACACATACGTTCTTTTATGGCAGGTATCACTGACATTGCTGTGTGTGGGAAAAAATTTAGGAGACATAGAACCATTAGAGAAATATTAGTTACTAATAGCTTTTATTTTGTTTCCCTAAAGAACATCTGACAGATAAAAGAGGAGGATGATTCTTGAAACCCCACAAAGAAAGAGTCTTAAAGGAAACAAATGTGTTCTGAGCTTCTGGCTTAACCTATGCTACCTGAAGTTACGCAGAAAATTTTGAAAGAGTTTCTGCTGGAGGAGTGTAACTTAAAGCTTTTCACCAATAGCAGAATACCGGCATTTTATATCACACATAAGCCTTTCTTACTGTGCTAGACACTCTAGAAACACAGCAAAACTTCAGCAGAAGCTGACAGTTACGGTGGGGGATTTTCTAGGTTTGATTCTGATAAGTAACCATGAGTCAGTCAAGAATCCAAAGAGAAAAGGCAACTTGTATGACATAAGGAAAAAGCTCACAATTCTTAGGAAGATTAATTAAAAAGGAGAATAGCTGGGAAAATAGCAAGATACAAAGGGATGAGTAACAAGATTTACAATATAACATTCAGTAGTTACTATTCCAGTTAGAGTTGATTCATTCCTCAAACAGTCAGAGTTTGAGGAGTTATATCTCAAGTGAGACCCTGTCCTGGATCTGATGTTACTCAGTATTTCCATTAGTGATTTGGCTGGTGAACAAAAGTTTAGCTACATTTTCAGGTGGTACCATGACAGGCATGTATGTCTTCTACAAGAAGATAGGAAGCCTTCTACAAGAAGGTAAGAGAAATAGGAAGCAGCTTGTGTGAAGCAGGTAGAAAAGAGCATGGGAAAACTTCTGCCCAGTCTACTTAACAGTCATAAGTTTTCAGAAACTAAAATTATTGGATACCTTTAACAGATGTCTTCTGAGTGAGAAAAGTCTGAAGGAATTTGGGTTATTTGGTCCAGAAGAGGGAATTTGATTGTTCTCAGTCTGTACTAGTTTTAAAGCAAAAGGTCAGGCTTAAATTAGAAGGGACATACAGATTCAACACCAAGAAGAACATTCTAAGGATAGTAAGGATCTGGAGTAAATGGCTTAAAATCACGTATATCAACACCACACATAATGTTATTGAATTGTGTATGGAAGTGATATCCTTTTAAAATGCTATTTCTTGTGCCCTGACAGATTTCTGTTGACCAATATATATAATCTTTGCAAAATAAGCAGGTATTTTTATGCTTGCTTTGGGCTATTTTATGCCTTTAAAATTTCTATATCTCGGTTCTTTCTACTACAAAATATTTAAAATACAGACTCCTCTAATACAAATTAATTCATTTTCAGACTTTTAGTCATTGTTTCAATGTACATCAATTAAAATTGAAAAGATGTTAACTTGCACAAAATAAATAGGTTATGCAGAAAGAGATTTTTATTTTTCTGATTTTCTTTCATTATTCAATTAATGTAGGCCTCCAATGTATGACCTTACTACAATTAAAGCATCCTTAAATCGTCATTACAAGACAATTGCAGTTCACTTTTCCACACCTGGGAATTATTACTAGTCGTATGAGTAGATTGTACACCATATGAATGAGAATAATTCCAAGGTTTATAAAATTTAGTAGCAAAATGTGATAGCTAAAATTAAAAGTAAGAATCATGCCAATAGGTTGTAGTAATCAGGTTGCTGATCTTTGGGTTTAGTAATTATACAGTAACTATAGTAAAATCATTGTGCCTTACTCTCTATACATTCTGCTCCCTTTTTCTTCCTAATTTTTGAATTATTTAAATGGTTCTGCATTTGCTGAGAGAAAGACACTGCGGATTGGATACATCCTGCAGTGGTACTAAATATTTGGGAGCCATCTGCATGTGATTCTATAATCTGCTGAATTTATGAAGTCTTTTCATTGGCTTCCTTAGGTGTTGGAGAAGGCCTTTATGTGTCTGTGCTTGCTTCTGAAGTTCCTTTAGCAACCAAACTAAGCAGCGAGTAACACATGGAGTAAGACCTTTCTTCTCACGCAAATCAACCTGTCCTTGAAAACAACTTCTACTATTTTTGGAGTAAAGTGAATGATACTTGGGGAATGGAAAATCAATCTGTATGTAACTGACCCTGTGCTTGCTGCTAGTATGCTTCACTTTCTTTGACTGCCGTGCTGAAATTACAGTTTAAAAAAACAGCCAGATAATTTCAATCTTAAAGAGGCTAATTAAAAAAAAAAAAAAATCAATATATTGCTTGACTTTTTTTTCTTAGCTGTATCAAAACCAGTTACTGCTAGCAAATGGCCCTCTTGGCAGTAAGAAAAATAAGTAACTTCAAATTATCAGAATTATTCTCCCATTTCAAAAAAATAATTTGGTGTAGAACTTCTGTCATTTCTCTGTGTGTCAAAGGGTTCCTTGCATTACAAGCTAGGAAAAAAAATCCAATTTGTAGTTTGTGAAGCACTCAGAATTAAATTTGAAAATACAAACTGGGCTATAAAATTACCATTAAAAAAGCAAATTATATTATTGAGAGGTTTTAGGGAGAACAAACTAAATAGAAGCTCCAGTATTTTTGGAGCTTTGTACAAAAATCTCTCCAAATGCCCTGAGAAATGAAAGGTAAATACTATAGTCTGTATTCTGTTGCTGAATTTATTCTCACTCTGCTTTATAACTACTACATGTGTAAAAGTGGCAGAAATAGGGTTCAGGCTTACTATGTACTTAGAGCCAGTTGGATTATGGTGATTTTCTAAAGTCACAGAATCCAAATATAGCCACTTTCTGTAGCTCTGAGGTAATCACACTTAAAGAAATAGCTTTGAGTATGGATGTGTACATACAGCCTATTCCCAGAGTCAGGCAGACAAATTTTTCATGGATTTCTCTTCCTGTTAGAAGGATATGGAGTTTCTATCAAAAAAACTTTTTATGTTATTATTAAGGTTCTCACAAAAGAATTTTTTATCTCAGCTACCTAAAATACTAATTATATTGTTGACAGAAGCACACAATGATAGAAGAGTTAAGGTTAGAAGGAACCACTAGAGGTCATCTGGTCCAATCCCCCTACTCCCACAGACCCATGTACAGCCAGTTCCCCAGGACTATGTCCAGATGTTTCTTTAACATCATCAAGGAGAGAGTCTTCACTCTCTGGTCAACCTGTGCCAGTGCTTGGTCAGCCTTGCAGTGAAAAACTGTTTCCTGATGTTTAGAGGGAACCTAAACACCTGTTTCAGTGTGTGCCCAATGCCTCTGTCTGTCACTGAGTATCACTGAAAAGAGCCTGGCTTTGTCCTCTCTGCACCTTCCCTTCAGATATTTGTACACCTTGGTAGATAAGGACTCCCCCTTAAGCATTTTATTGTCAAGGCTGAACAGTTCCAGGTCTCTCAACCTTTCCTCCTAGAAGGGATTCCTTAACACCTTCACGACCTTTTTGAACTGTCCAGTCTAACTCTCTCTCCATGTTTGTCTTGTACTAAAGTGCACAGCACTGAACACTGTGCTCCAGGTGTGACCTTACCTGTGCTGAATAAAGCAGAAGGATCACATCCCTCAACCTGTTGGCAATGGAGCCTCCTGCTAAAGCAGCCCAGGATACCTTTGTCCTTCCTTCTCCTTATATAGTGGGACTTGAATACTGTACAAAAATCTAATGTCACATTTATTCATGCTAACTCCCTACAGTAACCAGAACAAGTAACTTGGTAGAGGAAATAACCATTCTGTCATTGCTCTATTTTTTTTTTTTGGTAATACAGAATTTCTCAGATGTTTAACCTATTATAATGAGTAGCCTGTTTATTCTACCCTTCATCTTAAAGTACTAAAGTCAGCATGACCTTTGATTTTACAAAGAAAAAAAATAAAAGTACTCTGCTTCTGTTCAATTTAGAATTTCTAACAAACACACCTCCTCCTCCATCTGAATTAACACTGCTTTTATCTGCTTCTGAAGACATACTGAGAGGGAAATAAAATCACTCACTAGGTCCATTAAAATCTTCAAGCAGTGTAAGTTTATTTTGGCCACCTCTCCAAGGACCAGCAAACCTAGTGTTGAATCCAACCTAGATATTTCAGAACAGAAGAAAAAAAGCAAACTCTAATGCTAAATAAAATAATAATTGGTTTTTAAATTATAAACCTACTGGTTATTAAGAGGTAATTAGTATCCTAGTTTGCAAAAACCAATTAGATTCAGGAAATGCTGACGTTTGTTGGAGTCAGTGAATATCAAAGTCTACAGAGCAAGTGAAAATGTGCTAGGTTTTTATGAAGATTTATTTGGTTCAGTGTGAAGATCTGACAAAATCTATGCACTGGAAAAGTTCTAATTTATCAAAACTCTTTTTAGATATGTTACAGGAACATACCAGAGGGTGCTAAAAAGAAAATGTCTGTTAAGTGACATCTACCCAGTAGGTGTTTTGCTTCAATAATAAATAATTCACTGTTAGAGCTCAGGAATGCTAGAATAGGTTACTCAGACACTTTTATTGGTGCAGACCAGGCCATTGAAATGAGGGCCTCCAAATTTAACTTACTTGTGGTCCATGGCTGTTGACAAGGGTGGAGATATCTTTGGACCTGGAGGCAGAGAGAATGTCCAAGTATTCTAGTGGTGTTTGCATCTCATTTTAAAGTAGCTTGTACAACGCATAGATCAACGTACAGTTTATACCACTTTATTCTAATGAAGGAGATCTGCTCTTATAGCTACTAACTGTACATGTAAGTGTAACTGAGAAAAATTAATTAGATACCCTTGGCTTTAGCATGCCAGCCTTAATGTAACATACAGGTTACTAACCTAACTAGAAAGGAAGAAAAATTATTTGTTGACAAGTAAACAAGAAAAACACAAACTGTCAAGGAATCAGGTTGGAAACATTTCAGACAAATCACTAAGAAAATCAATATTATGTCAAGTTTTAGCCTACATCCTTATTAATGACACAGAAATGTAACAAGCACCAGTGAAGACTGGCACATAAAACAAAGGCATTGGGAAGGTTTGCATGATAGCAAGAAGAGCAGCAAAGTTATTCACCTCGTGAGATGCAGCCTGCTATACCGAAAAAAATACCATGAAATACAAATAAGTATGCCCTGGAAAAGAATAATGTTGAAAGTACCCCAAAAGTATCAATGTACAGTTCATGAGACATGTTTTGTGTGGCAGAACAGAAACAGTTCCAGTTAAAAGATAGCTAGCATTATGTTGTGTATGGGAATGGTAATGTAAAATACCAATGTTCCTGTTGCAGTTTCATGAAGAATATTGTATTAAGTTGTGGCAAGCACTGTCAAAAGATCCCAATCAACAAACCAAACAGAATCACCAGTGAGTGAAACATGAAGATTCTGACTTGGGCTTCAGAAAGGAAAAAGCACTAGGGAAGTAATAATCTCCCTGTACTCAGCACTGGTGGGGATGCACCTCAAATACTGTGTTCAGTTTTGGGCCTCTCACTGCAAGAAACACACTGAGGTGCTGCAGTGTGTCCAGAGAAGGGCAAACAAAGCTGGTGAAGGGTCTAGAGAACAAGTTTGATAAGGAGCAGCTAAGGGAACTGCAGTTGTTTAGCCTGGAGAAAAGGATGATGTCGGTAGGTCTAATTGCTCTCTACAACTACCTGAAAAGAGATTGTAGTGAAGTGGGTGTCAGTCTCTTTTCCCAAGTAGCAAGTGACAGGACAAAAGGAAACCTCAAATTGCATCAGGGGAGGTTTAGGAAACTGGGAAATTTAGGAGAGAGATATATATATCCTACATATATAATATATTTAGGATATATATTTTCACTGAAAATGTTATCAAGCATTGGAACAAGCTGCCCAGGGAAGTGGTTGTGTCATTATCCTTAAAGATATTTAAAAGATGAGTAGGTGAGGCACTTAGGAGTGTGGTTTAGTGGTGGACTTGTCAGTGTTATGTTGGACTTGCTGATCTTAAAGGTCTTTTGCAGCTTGCATATGTTTCTATGAAAAGTTAAAAGTCCTGAACCACATAATGTGCAATGTTCAAACCAGTTCGTCTGTAACCAGTTAAGAAATCTCCACTCACATGCAGAATTTACCATGCAAGGAATCAGAAGCATTTGTATTTGTAGGCAACTGTATTCCATTGGTTCTGAAAAGTCACCACTACTTCTAGGAGCAAGATAATACCAAAAGTGAATAACAGCTGAGAGTCTGAAACACATGAGAAAATACTGGGGCAACATAAATCCTCAAGAACCAGACTGATGTCACCTAAAGTTTTAGTAACAACAAGTGCTTTTGGATTTGCATTGGAGAAAATTTCATTTGTAACTAATTATATTACACTGTTTATGGCAAGGACATTTTTGTGAGGATTTTGTCAGCTATATAAGAATATGAGTTTATAGATAAACAAATAGACTTATTAAATCATGTTATGAATAGATTAAACAATACAAAGCAGTGTCATAGGAGGAGTTAGAGTAATTATTATTTAAAAATTCTATCAATGTTGTTTACCAGAACATCTTTGAGCAGTTTCATCAAAGAAATACATGCATGTCCCACCAGCTGAGACATTGAAAGTTAAACTGAACAATGCCCTATTGTGTTGAACAGAAAAATTGTCAATGTAGACCCGAAAGACATGGCCTAACATTCCTTAGTATCTGTGCTTTCTATAGTCCTACAACATAAACACTCAGATTTTTTCTTAAATAAACGGTACATGTCTAATAGGTTTACACACATTAAATTTTATAATTTTAATTCAATTACATTTATTTGGAGTTAAAAATCACACTTTTACATTGTGACAAGAACCACAGGACTACCTATAGATTTTAATAAATGTGACTGGGGTCTATAGAGATAATGCAAGCAGGTGTTTCTGAGATTCAAACTTAAAATGTGTTTTTATGGAGAAGTCTATACAGACTTAATGTTGGATGAAATTAACAGCGGTGTATAGCAGCAAAGGTCAAAAGTAACATAGTAACAGTGTTCTGTTAAAGATACTTCAACAGCAGTATGAATGATTCTAAAACAGAATCATTCTAGGTTTGATTTTAAAGCATAGACAAGTTTTATTTTTCTTTTTATGTTTTAACACTTCTTCTATCAATGTTTAGATTTTGTAGCATTATAGTATTTTCTACATAAATTCCAGGTTGTTTCTACTCAACGTATATGTCACTAGCTGGCTATGGGGCCATTTATCATTACAAATTAGGTCAGTCCCTGAGCAATGAAGATCTATGTAGTTTTGTCAGCCCTAAGAACTGGACTGAATGGAGACATTTTATGAATTGCCTCTTGTCTCATTCCCCTGCAGAAATTAATGTAACTTCAGGGTCACTGATGAAAAAAATGGATTACTTAATCCCAGCATTCTATGGCTACACACAAACTACTCCTGTCACAGCCACATTTCATCCAGATTCAATTACATATTGAACTTTACAGAAAAGAAAATGCTTTGATGAAGGGGGAAAAAATCCTAGACAATTACATACATGCAGAGGAAAAGGAAAATTAGGATATACAAGTAGGAAGGAAAGTAGTAAGCCTAAGGAGAAGAGTAGGTGGGAGAAGGAAAATGATCCTTAGATCATCTACCATTCACAATCTAAGGCACCATCTTAGGGTTTCAGGTTGGGTCATTTCTTGAAAGTATGACCAACAGTAAAAATCTATTCTTTCTTTTTATACATCAGTTGATCCTGCTCAAAACCATAAAACCATAACATGGCCACTTTATTTTTTTTTTTAATCCATTTTAAGTTTTTGTTTCTCGGTTTCAAAGTTGTCATTACAAAGACTTTCATTAAGAATCCAAGTCTATGAGAGGCTTTCAGGCTGTTAGTCTCTATCTCATATATGCAGACAGCTTAGGGCTGCATTTAGTTGAGGTATTGAATAGCACCTTCCTCTTGGCTTTTCTGAGCTACTAGCATCTCTCTGCTTGGTTTTTGGCTTGGCTGATTGATATTTAACCAGATGACTGATATCCTTGGGTGGATCTGGACTGAAATGTATTTGATGTTCAGCAGAAGTTTTAGTAAGCTCCTACACTAAAATAACCATTAAGCAAGGACAGAGAGCTACACACAGTTATTGTGGGCCAGGTTTGCCATACCTGTGTTCTAAAAAGCATCATTCAAGACACACTATAAAGAAGATTCTGGAGATTACTCTCTGGCCTTCAGGACATAAAGCTGCAGATACTCAAAACAGAATATAATGAACACTTTCTAATCATCTTACCTCTTTTACTTTTTTTTTTTTTTCCTCATTGTATATCCAAGCCAAAAGGCCTGTAGAGGCTACCACCAAAGGTTTGTGGCAACCAGGAGAGACTAAGGAGTAGTCATAGCAGTAATCAGAAAAGGAACAACAGCTAGGGCTCAGAATAACATTTCTAACAGTACCAGCACCAGAAGGGAAACTGCTACCTATATATGGAGAAGGTGCAGTTAGGGAAGAAAAGAGGCACAAGCAATTAAGAAAAATAATTCATTTTATGTATTTATTAACTGCACATGGAAAGACCATGTACTAAGAGACATGCCTCAGAAATGGAAGTTCATTTGATCTTAATGTCACTAAGCATGAAAAGCTTAAGCCAATGAAAGTTCACTAAGTGCTACTAGGTGCATAGAGACTATACGGGACAATGGATAGGGCATAAAAGTGCTCCATTCCAGGATTACTTTGTTAGAATTCTCTTCTAATATGAAATCAATGGATAATAATCTAAAACAATTTCATACTTTGTGTTTCTTCAAATTCTTAACTTACTGTAATTTTTAAAACTTTGAAAAATATGATTAGAATTGGAAATCCGTTCACATTAAAGATCACATTAAAAACAAATCTTATGCCAGTAGCAAATTCTAGCTAGTTCATTACTTGAACACAAGAAAATGCAGCAGCTCAGATACAACAGTTTTCCCAATGGACCAAAAGCATAAAGGCAATAACACCAAAAATGAAAAACAGCCTTACTCAGGAATAGAATAATTATACATCTAAACCATTTTTCACCTATTTAAACAAAATCCATTACATTGTTCTGCAGCCTTCACTGAACAGGCTGACTCATATATACATACACACTTACATATGTATGCTTTAAATTCCCACTGGTTACTCATTTTGCCCTAGCAATTTGTCTCTTTTTGGACTCCAAGTTCCACAGAGTCCAAATATACTCCTCAGAGCATCTTCCTTTCAAAGCTGGGGCAATGTCTAATATACAACTATCACTAACATATACACATACTAAATGACATCAATAAGTGGCAGAGAAGGTTTGAAAGGCTAAATTTACCCCTTTCTTGTAGAGATCATCTACAAGACGTGGTTAAATATTTATCAGACTCCATTTTAGAAGCCATTATTAGCTGTACAGAAGTAATCAATTATAGCTTCAGATACAAATGTCATCTAGTACTGAAGTGCTAAAAACTAATAATAAGGCAGATACTATACATCTTCAGATATCACTATTTTTAGACAGCACTTACACAGTTTTCTGGGATATCATGTAGCACTCTAAATCATGATTGCCAAACCTAGCATTAAAAAGATGAAAAAAATTCTACAGCAGCAGCAGATGCTCTTTACAATAGAGAGTTTGTACAGTAAAAGCATGTGAAGGTGTTTATGGCAGTTTTGTCTGTTGATCTGTAGGCTTTTTCATCCCTCATATCAGTCAGAGCAGGTCAGAGTTTCTTCTGTATCTGAAATTGCTCAAAGAAGATAGTTGTTGGACCAGGCCCAATGGAATAAAAGAAAGAAGCTGAACCTGAACCTTGGTCTGGTCTGTGTTTTTTTGCCTGGATCTTACCGAGATTGTCACTGCCTCTAAATGAATTTACACATTGAGAATGGAGTTGTATGCTCAGGTTAGCTGACCTAAGAAATACTGTTGCACTGAAGGCTGGAGGCCACTGGGACTAGGGACGATTTAAAATAGTTATGAAATCACAGACTAACTGAACTCCAAAGTAAAAACAAAGCATTACTTCACGTACATCACAGTGCATGCCAGTCACACGTGTGGCAGAAGAAGAACACAGTTATCTCCGTGGAGTAGGAAATGTGTTGGTATGAGATGCTGAAAAGCTATACATGGATGGAGAAGGTTTGGACACATCTTCACACAAGCAGACAATCATGCTTTATCTCTGAATTTCTGACTGTGAGACAGCTAGCAATGTAGCCAAACAAACCCACTAACATGCAGCTGCCCTGATGTGAGGCTGTTAAGAGCTTCACATCAGAAAGCTATGTTCTCACTTCTCTGCTTTGCTTCAAAACTGCAACATTTCATGTCATCACATCTCAGACCAACGGAGCATTGGCATGGTTGATGCCATAAGAGGCACATGCCACACACAGCAATCATGATGCATGGCTTCATGACACCGTACTCCTTCCTGGTGTAGGGCTTTTGGAGTCACTGTTGACCCTTCTGGCCCCATTCCTGAGAATGAGAAACTGAGTTGAACTGTTTGCTTCTGCTGGAAAAAAAACATGTCCACTTTCTCTCTGTCCTCCTCTCCTAGCAAAGGCCTAGAAAATCCACTACGACTGAAAGTCTATATTTCCTATTTGGCTTTGTCTTCATAAGAACAAAAAAAGAAGAAGAATGGAGAAGCAAACTATAATATTTAATGAGGAAAAAGGGAACAGAAAAGAGAAAGAAAAGGTATCTCCCAAAATCCTTGCTTCAGTCTAAGAACATACATCCTTGGGATATATCCTTTCATTACAGACCTGGTTACTGCTGTCACACAAAATAAAGGAAGCAAAACAAAGTAAAATCAACTTCTGAGTGAGATTTCTTATTTCCAGGGACATGTTTTGTTAGTGCTCTCACAGTTAAACTAAAATGTTGGAAATCCACATCCCTGGTTGTTGGGATGCATAAAACTAATCATGAAGTCAATATCTTCTATCTTCCCATGAGCAGATCATCTTATAAAGGAATAAGGATATGTAATATTTGTTCCGCATTTTTTTAATTGTTTTAAAATTTTTTTTTTCCATACAATAACTCTGTTGAGCAACACAAATTCAAAGCTTAACTTTATATGCTTGATGATTAAATTAACAAAGAACAGGAAAACATTCCAATTAAAAAATTAATTTTAATCGTTCTAGATCAGTTTTTGGTTTAGTACACAAGTTCAGAATAAAAAAAAAAAAAAAAACCAAACAGAAGCTGAATAAATTTTCCTGATGAACAGTAAATTACATTTCTGCTGTTTAAGTATTCAGAAGACAGAGGCAACTTAAAGTGCAAGAATGAAGTCCCTATCGATAACAAATTTAATTTAATAAAAACAAACTGGGATGAGATTTTTATGTGCTTCAAGTGAAAAAAGATACAAGCAATTTATTGATATATTGAAGGCATATAAAGTGCTTACAGTCTATCTGCTTTCATTGCTCAGATCATAAAACTTTTTCATAGGATACATAAGTGTGATTAATATTTAAGCACAGAAACTGTTACCATAAGAATTATGTCAGGATGGTGGACAATCCTTATTGGTTTGTGTGGTGATGTCCTTTATAGAGCAGAATATGCTTCATACAGTTGAGATTTGTTGCATAAAGAAATCAAAACAATGAGGCTCTGAAAAAGAAAGTGCTCAGTCTCAGACCCTTCGTGTTGAAGCTCCAATGATACTGATGTGTTATAATTCAAAGGAAATTAAAAGGAAAAGAAAAATAATTCACTGGAAAAATCTTTTTCCTTATTTAGTTTGTATATTTGAATTTTAATAATTGTGGTATTCTAAAGGTATGTAGTGTTTCGGTTTTGAAAAAAAATACTGTAAATGAACATAATGGCTTTCACACTGGGTCTCAAAAATGCCTACGCACTCTGTTTCTTCAAGATTATTTTCTTCCTGCTTTGTGTAGCATGAAGTGTTACCTTCCTATAGATAAGTTTTAAGTTATAAAGTGTTTCTAGTCTTCCCATTAGGGGATCTTGCTTTACCCAGATATCAACTTTATGAAAATAAAGTTGTAAGATGTGGTTGGTTAAGAGCTGTTCACAATTCTTAACTATTAAGAGCAGCAGAAGTGCTGCTGCTGCTAGTTAAAAGCATCAGTAGTGTACATCTGTCAGAATTACTTTGAGCCTCAGCATCTGGAGTCAGATCTCATTCTCACATTCTTTTGCTCATGCAGACCTCTCCTCTACAGTAAATGTGTACATGTGAGATTGTATTTATGAGACTGCAGAATACATCCCAAAGCACTTTTACTTGCAGCTTTGTAATCAGGTGCCAGTATTATTATTTTTTGTGTCAGAATTTTTTTACCACTTACACTCCAAAGGATCTGCAGCAGCTCTCGAGGGGCATGCTATCTTCACAGGAAAAGCACTTAAGTGGGGAAGATAAATAAACTGAGTAAATGGTGTCAAACAAATCTCATCAGTGCTTGATGTTTTACTTGTCCAAATGCAAAGTTCCAAGCACATTTGAAAGGTTTTAATTCTATCAATGGGAACAAAACTGCATTTAAAAACTAATTAATCACATGTCTGTGGCATTGTATAACCAACCTCTCTGTAAGGTTATCAGTATCTGTTAGATGATGTCCCACACTAGGCTCAGAAAGTTCTCCCAGCCTAGTGTCTTGCTTCTGACTGTATTTATCACTCAGTTGATGCCAGAGTCCTTTCATAGCAGACATGGAAATTTTCCACCAGCTTTGGTCTCATCCTTCTCCCAAAGAGTTGAAAATTAGTTCTAGGCCTGGAACATGGCCTGAATATTCTTCTACAGAAAAGTACCATTAATTATTACAACTTCAGAATGTCAAATTCCTTCTTACTGTGAAAATGCCTTTGAACTAAAACAGTTCATAGCAGCTACACATTTTCAGTCACTCTGCATGGGCAAATAAGGCAACTTAGTGCCAATACTTCCAGGATCTTGTCCATAAAGAGTTCCTATGCTGTTAGATGAGTCTGTTCATATGGAAAGTCAACCATCTCATACCTCCCACTCTAAACGAAAAAAAAAAAAAAAAAAGCCAAAAGAGACTTCAGGCCCTCAGGAGGGTTAGTGAGGGAAGCTGGATCACAGGTTATTATTTCTTCTCTCCCTCTAGTTGTGAGCAACAAAAATGGAAGAAACAGATGGATTCAATCTACAAATACCTGGTTCTGTGGCTAGTGTCACTGCCACAGTTTTGTGTTTTTCAATAATGGGATGGCCTACCTGGCACTAGGCTTGCTGGCATCAAATGGGAATTACCTTTTTCAAAGGGAGAAGAGTGTCTTTGCTAATGAGCTAGCAGGGCTGATAGGCAGAGCTTTAAAATAGACTTGAAGGCAAGGAGGATAACAGTCTTGCCTATGACAAGCTGTGGGATGATATGCCATGGTTAGAGGGACAGGGTGCTAGTGAGGACCTTCAGCTTGTTACTCTGAGGCATGCTGGGGACGCTGCAGCACACTTGAAGTTTTACAGAGATGAGACAGGGGAACCTGGGGCAATAGAAGCCAACAGGGAAACATCGGAGAAATACTCAAGGTGTTAAGGGGCATTCCTCTAAGAAGGTGACACGGCCAAGACCCCAGCTGAAATGCCTATACACCACTGCACACAGCATGGGCAACAGAGGAGGAGTTGGAAACTGCCATGATGCTGGAAAGTTATGACCTGGTTGTCATTACACATACTTGGTGAGACAAATTCCATGACCTGAGTGCTGCTACTGATGGCTACAGGCTACTCAGAAGGGACAGGCAAGGAAGGAGGGGTAAAGTCGTCGCCCTCTATATCAAAAAGCAGACAGAGTATGAAGAGCTGTCCCTAAAGAATAGCCACAAGCAGGTCAAAAGCTTATGGATAAGAATTAGAGACCAAGGCAACAAAGGGAACCTTGTGATGGGTGTTTACTACAGGCCATCTGACCAAGGGGATCCTGCTGATGGAGCTTTGTCCATCTACAAGAGGCATCACGCTCACAGGCTCATGTACAGCTGGGGGTTTTGAACCATCCCAGCATTTGCTGGAAAAGTAGTACAGGGAGCTGTAAACAATCCCGAAGACTCATGGAATGCATGGATAATTTCTTAGGGACAGACAATAAACAGGCATACCAGAAAGGATGCAATACTGTACCGGATGGTCATCAATGCAAGTGATCTAATTAGTGATGTCAAGACTGGAGGTAGCCTGGGCTTCATTTATCACGCACTGGTGGAGTTCACAAAATTCTAGCTCTTCAAGGAGCTAGCAAGAAGGACCCCATGGCAAACTGCCCTCATGGACAAGGAAGCAGAACAGAGCTGGCAGATCCTTAAGGATGCTTTCGATAGAGTGCAAGATCTCTCAGTTCCCAGGTGTAAGAAATTAGGCAAGGGAGAAAGAGAGCAGCATGGCTGAGTCGAGGCCTG